>NW_027190161.1:0-30000 GCF_040958095.1 Procambarus clarkii
AGGGCGCTTTACACTGCCTACGTAAGGCCAGTCTTAGAGTATGCCGCCTCATCATGGAGTCCCCATCTGAAGAAGCATATAATGAAACTGGAAAAGGTTCAGAGGTTTGCAACGAGACTCGTCCCAGAGCTACGAGGGATGGGGTATGAAGAGCGCCTGAGGGAACTGTGCCTTACGACACTAGAAAGAAGAAGGGAGAGGGGGGACATGATAGGAACGTATAAGATACTCAGAGGAATTGACAGAGTGGACATAGACGAAATGTTCACACAGAATAGTAACAGAACGAGAGGACAGGGATGGAAGCTTGAAACTCAGATGAGTCACAGAGATGTTAGGAAGTTTTCTTTTAGCGTGAGAGTAGTGGGGAAATGGAATGCACTTCAGGAACAGGTTGTGGAAGCAAATACTATTCATAATTTTAAAACCAGGTATGATAGGGAAATGGGACAGGAGTCATTGCTGTAAACAACCGATGCTCGAAAGGCGGGATCCAAGAGTCAATGCTCGATCCTGCAGACACAACTAGGTGAGTACAACTAGGTGAGTACACACACACACACACACACACACACACACACACACACACACACACACACACACACACACACACACACACACACACACACACACACAAGTAAGGAGGCATTTAGGGCGCTTTACACTGCCTACGTAAGGCCAGTCTTAGAGTATGCCGCCTCATCATGGAGTCCCCATCTGAAGAAGCATATAATGAAACTGGAAAAGGTTCAGAGGTTTGCAACGAGACTCGTCCCAGAGCTACGAGGGATGGAGTATGAAGAGCGCCTGAGGGAACTCTGCCTTACGACACTAAAAAGAAGAAGGGAGAGGGGGGACATGATAGGAACGTATAAGATACTCAGAGGAATTGACAGAGTGGACATAGACGAAATGTTCACACGGAATAGTAACAGAACGAGAGGACATGGATGGAAGCTTGAAACTCAGATGATTCACAGAGATGTTAGGAAGTTTTCTTTTAGCGTGAGAGTAGTGGGGAAATGGAATGCACTTCAGGAACAGGTTGTGGAAGCAAATACTATTCATAATTTTAAAACCAGGTATGATAGCGAATTGGGACAGGAGTCATTGCTGTAAACAACCGATGCTCGAAAGGCGGGATCCAAGAGTCAATGCTCGATCCTGCAGACACAACTAGGTGAGTACAACTAGGTGAGTACACACACACACACACACACACACACACACACACACACACACACACACACACACACACACACACACACACACACACACACACAAGTAAGGAGGCATTTAGGGCGCTTTACACTGCCTATGTAAGGCCAGTCTTAGAGTATGCCGCCTCATCATGGAGTCCCCATCTGAAGAAGCATATAATGAAACTGGAAAAGGTTCAGAGGTTTGCAACGAGACTCGTCCCAGAGCTACGAGGGATGGGGTATGAAGAGCGCCTGAGGGAACTGTGCCTTACGACACTAGAAAGAAGAAGGGAGAGGGGGGACATGATAGGAACGTATAAGATACTCAGAGGAATTGACAGAGTGGACATAGACGAAATGTTCACACGGAATAGTAACAGAACGAGAGGACATAGATGGAAGCTTGAAACTCAGATGAGTCACAGAGATGTTAGGAAGTTTTCTTTTAGCGTGAGAGTAGTGGGGAAATGGAATGCACTTCAGGAACAGGTTGTGGAAGCAAATACTATTCATAATTTTAAAACCAGGTATGATAGGGAAATGGGACAGGAGTCATTGCTGTAAACAACCGATGCTCGAAAGGCGGGATCCAAGAGTCAATGCTCGATCCTGCAGACACAACTAGGTGAGTACAACTAGGTGAGTACACACACACACACACACACACACACACACACACACACACACACACACACACACACACACACACACACACACACACACACACACACACACACACACACACACACACACACACACACACACACACACACACACAAGTAAGGAGGCATTTAGGGCGCTTTACACTGCCTACGTAAGGCCAGTCTTAGAGTATGCCGCCTCATCATGGAGTCCCCATCTGAAGAAGCATATAATGAAACTGGAAAAGGTTCAGAGGTTTGCAACGAGACTCGTCCCAGAGCTACGAGGGATGGGGTATGAAGAGCGCCTGAGGGAACTGTGCCTTACGACACTAGAAAGAAGAAGGGAGAGGGGAGACATGATAGGAACTTATAAGATACTCAGAGGAATTGACAGAGTGGACATAGACGAAATGTTCACACGGAATAGTAACAGAACGAGAGGACATGGATGGAAGCTTGAAACTCAGATGAGTCACAGAGATGTTAGGAAGTTTTCTTTTAGCGTGAGAGTAGTGGGGAAATAGAATGCACTTCAGGAACAGGTTGTGGAAGCAAATACTATTCATAATTTTAAAACCAGGTATGATAGGGAAATGGGACAGGAGTCATTGCTGTAAACAACCGATGCTCGAAAGGCGGGATCCAAGAGTCAATGCTCGATCCTGCAGACACAACTAGGTGAGTACACACACACACACACACACACACACACACACACACACACACACACACACACACACACACACACACACACACACACACACACACACACACACACACACACACACACACACACACACACACACACACACACGCACACAAGTAAGGAGGCATTTAGGGCGCTTTACACTGCCTACGTAAGGCCAGTCTGAGAGTATGCCGCCTCATCATGGAGTCCCCATCTGAAGAAGCATATAATGAAACTGGAAAAGGTTCAGAGGTTTGCAACGAGACTCGTCCCAGAGCTACGAGGGATGGGGTATGAAGAGCGCCTGAGGGAACTCTGCCTTACGACACTAGAAAGAAGAAGGGAGAGGGGGGACATGATAGGAACGTATAAGATACTCAGAGGAATTGACAGAGTGGACATAGACGAAATGTTCACACGGAATAGTAACAGAACGAGAGGACATGGATGGAAGCTTGAAACTCAGATGAGTCACAGAGATGTTAGGAAGTTTTCTTTTAGCGTGAGAGTAGTGGGGAAATGGAATGCACTTCAGGAACAGGTTGTGGAAGCAAATACTATTCATAATTTTAAAACCAGGTATGATAGGGAAATGGGACAGGAGTCATTGCTATAAACAACCGATGCTCGAAAGGCGGGATCCAAGAGTCAATGCTCGATCCTGCAGACACAACTAGGTGAGTACAACTAGGTGAGTACACACACACACACACACACACACACACACACACACACACACACACACACACACACACACACACACACACACACACACACACACACACACAAGTAAGGAGGCATTTAGGGCGCTTTACACTGCCTACGTAAGGCCAGTCTTAGAGTATGCCGCCTCATCATGGAGTCCCCATCTGAAGAAGCATATAATGAAACTGGAAAAGGTTCAGAGGTTTGCAACGAGACTCGTCCCAGAGCTACGAGGGATGGGGTATGAAGAGCGCCTGAGGGAACTGTGCCTTACGACACTAGAAAGAAGAAGGGAGAGGGGGGACATGATAGGAACGTATAAGATACTCAGAGGAATTGACAGAGTGGACATAGACGAAATGTTCACACGGAATAGTAACAGAACGAGAGGACATGGATGGAAGCTTGAAACTCAGATGAGTCACAGAGATGTTAGGAAGTTTTCTTTTAGCGTGAGAGTAGTGGGGAAATGGAATGCACTTCAGGAACAGTTTGTGGAAGCAAATACTATTCATAATTTTAAAACCAGTTATGATAGGGAAATGGGACAGGAGTCATTGCTGTAAACAACCGATGCTCGAAAGGCGGGATCCAAGAGTCAATGCTCGATCCTGCAGACACAACTAGGTGAGTACACACACACACACACACACACACACACACACACACACACACACACACACACACACACACACACACACACACACACACACACACACACACACACACACACACACACACACACACACACACACACAAGTAAGGAGGCATTTAGGGCGCTTTACACTGCCTACGTAAGGCCAGTATTAGAGTATTCCGCCTCATCATGGAGTCCCCATCTGAAGAAGCATATAATGAAACTGGAAAAGGTTCAGAGTTTTGCAACGAGACTCGTCCCAGAGCTACGAGGGATGGGGTATGAAGAGCGCCTGAGGGAACTCTGCCCTACGACACTAGAAAGAAGAAGGGAGAGGGGGGACGTGATAGGAACGTATAAGATACTCAGAGGAATTGACAGAGTGGACATAGACGAAATGTTCACACGGAATAGTAACAGAACGAGAGGACATGGATGGAAGCTTGAAACTCAGATGAGTCACAGAGATGTTAGGAAGTTTTCTTTTAGCGTGAGAGTAGTGGGAAAATGGAATGCACTTCAGGAACAGGTTGTGGAAGCAAATACTATTCATAATTTTAAAACCAGGTATGATAGGGAAATGGGACAGGAGTCATTGCTGTAAACAACCGATGCTCGAAAGGCGGGATCCAAGAGTCAATGCTCGATCCTGCAGACACAACTAGGTAAGTACAACTAGGTGAGTACACACACACACACACACACACACACACACACACACACACACACACACACACACACACACACACACACACACACACACACACACACACACACACACACACACAAGTAAGGAGGCATTTAGGGCGCTTTACACTGCCTACGTAAGGCCAGTCTTAGAGTATGCCGCCTCATCATGGAGTCCCCATCTGAAGAAGCATATAATGAAACTGGAAAAGGTTCAGAGGTTTGCAACGAGACTCGTCCCAGAGCTACGAGGGATGGGGTATGAAGAGCGCCTGAGGGAACTGTGCCTTACGACACTAGAAAGAAGAAGGGAGAGGGGGGACATGATAGGAACTTATAAGATACTCAGAGGAATTGACAGAGTGGAAATAGACGAAATGTTCACACGGAATAGTAACAGAACGAGAGGACATGGATGGAAGCTTGAAACTCAGATGATTCACAGAGATGTTAGGAAGTTTTCTTTTAGCGTGAGAGTAGTGGGGAAATGGAATGCACTTCAGGAACAGGTTGTGGAAGCAAATACTATTCATAATTTTAAAACCAGGTATGATAGGGAAATGGGACAGGAGTCATTGCTATAAACAACCGATGCTCGAAAGGCGGGATCCAAGAGTCAATGCTCGATCCTGCAGACACAACTAGGTGAGTACAACTAGGTGAGTACACACACACACACACACACACACACACACACACACACACACACACACACACACACACACACACACACACACACACACACACACACACACACACACACACACACACACACACACACACACACACACACACACACACACACACACACACACACAAGTAAGGAGGCATTTAGGGCGCTTTACACTGCCTACGTAAGGCCAGTCTTAGAGTATGCCGCCTCATCATGGAGTCCCCATCTGAAGAAGCATATAATGAAACTGGAAAAGGTTCAGAGGTTTGCAACGAGACTCGTCCCAGAGCTACGAGGGATGGAGTATGAAGAGCGCCTGAGGGAACTCTGCCTTACGACACTAGAAAGAAGAAGGGAGAGGGGGGACATGATAGGAACGTATAAGATACTCAGAGGAATTGACAGAGTGGACATAGACGAAATGTTCACACGGAATAGTAACAGAACGAGAGGACATGGATGGAAACTTGAAACTCAGATGATTCACAGAGATGTTAGGAAGTTTTCTTTTAGCGTGAGAGTAGTGGGGAAATGGAATGCACTTCAGGAACAGGTTGTGGAAGCAAATACTATTCATAATTTTAAAACCAGGTATGATAGCGAATTGGGACAGGAGTCATTGCTGTAAACAACCGATGCTCGAAAGGCGGGATCCAAGAGTCAATGCTCGATCCTGCAGACACAACTAGGTGAGTACAACTAGGAGAGTACACACACACACACACACACACACACACACACACACACACACACACAAGTAAGGAGGCATTTAGGGCGCTTTACACTGCCTACGTAAGGCCAGTCTTAGAGTATGCCGCCTCATCATGGAGTCCCCATCTGAAGAAGCATATAATGAAACTGGAAAAGGTTCAGAGGTTTGCAACGAGACTCGTCCCAGAGCTACGAGGGATGGGGTATGAAGAGCGCCTGAGGGAACTGTGCCTTACGACACTAGAAAGAAGAAGGGAGAGGGGGGACATGATAGGAACGTATAAGATACTCAGAGGAATTGACAGAGTGGACATAGACGAAATGTTCACACCGAATAGTAACAGAACGAGAGGACATGGATGGAAGCATGAAACTCAGATGAGTCACAGAGATGTTAGGAAGTTTTCTTTTAGCGTGAGAGTAGTGGGGAAATGGAATGCACTTCAGGAACAGGTTGTGGAAGCAAATACTATTCATAATTTTAAAACCAGGTATGATAGGGAAATGGGACAGGAGTCATTGCTGTAAACAACCGATGCTCGAAAGGCGGGATCCAAGAGTCAATGCTCGATCATGCAGACACAACTAGGTGAGTACAACTAGGTGAGTACACACACACACACACACACACACACACACACACACACACACACACACACACACACAGAAACACACACACACACACACACACACACACACACACACACACACACACACACACACACACACACACACACACACACACACACACACACACACACATACACACACACACACACACACACACACACACACACACACACACACACACACACACACACACACACACACACACACACACACACACACACACACACAAGTAAGGAGGCATTTAGGGCGCTTTACACTGCCTACGTAAGGCCAGTCTTAGAGTATGCTGCCTCATCATGGAGTCCCCATCTGAAGAAGCATATAAGGAAACTGGAAAAGGTTCACAGGTTTGCAACGAGACTCGTCCCAGAGCTACGAGGGATGGGGTATGAAGAGCGCCTGAGGGAACTGTGCCTTACGACACTAGAAAGAAGAAGGGAGAGGGGGGACATGATAGGAACTTATAAGATACTCAGAGGAATTGACAGAGTGGAAATAGACGAAATGTTCACACGGAATAGTAACAGAACGAGAGGACATGGATGGAAGCTTGAAACTCAGATGAGTCACAGAGATGTTAAGAAGTTTTCTTTTAGCGTGAGAGTAGTGGGGAAATGGAATGCACTTCAGGAACAGGTTGTGGAAGCAAATACTATTCATAATTTTAAAACCAGGTATGATAGGGAAATGGGACAGGAGTCATTGCTGTAAACAACCGATGCTCGAAAGGCGGGATCCAAGAGTCAATGCTCGATCCTGCAGACACAACTAGGTGAGTACAACTAGGTGAGTACACACACACACACACACACACACACACACACACACACACACACACACACACACACACACACACACACACACACACACACACACACACACACACACACACACACACACACACACACACACACACACACATACACACACACACACACACACACACACACACACACACACACACACACACACACACACACACACACACACACACACACACACACACACACACACACACAAGTAAGGAGGCATTTTGGGCGCTTTACACTGCCTACGTAAGGCCAGTCTTAGAGTATGCCGCCTCATCATGGAGTCCCCATCTGAAGAAGCATATAATGAAACTGGAAAAGGTTCAGAGGTTTGTAACGAGACTCGTCCCAGAGCTACGAGGGATGGGGTATGAAGAGCGCCTGAGGGAACTGTGCCTTACGACACTAGAAAGAAGAAGGGAGAGGGGTTACATGATAGGAACTTATAAGATACTCAGAGGAATTGACTGAGTGGACATAGACGAAATGTTCACACGGAATAGTAACAGAACGAGAGGACATGGATGGAAGCTTGAAACTCAGATGAGTCACAGAGATGTTAGGAAGTTTTCTTTTAGCGTGAGAGTAGTGGGGAAATGGAATGCACTTCAGGAACAGGTTGTGGAAGCAAATACTATTTATAATTTTAAAACCAGGTATGATAGGGAAATGGGACAGGAGTCATTGCTGTAAACAACCGATGCTCGAAAGGCGGGATCCAAGAGTCAATGCTCGATCCTGCAGATACAACTAGGTGAGTACAACTAGGTGAGTACACACACACACACACACACACACACACACACACACACACACACACACACACACACACACACACACACACACACACACACACACACACACAAGTAAGGAGGCATTTAGGGTGCTTTACACTGCCTACGTAAGGCCAGTCTTAGAGTATGCCGCCTCATCATGGAGACCCCATCTGAAGAAGCATATAATGAAACTGGAAAAGGTTCAGAGGTTTGCAACGAGACTCGTCCCAGAGCTACGAGGGATGGGGTATGAAGAGCGCCTGAGGGAACTGTGCCTTACGACACTAGAAAGAAGAAGGGAGAGGGGGGACATGATAGGAACGTATAAGATACTCAGAGGAATTGACAGAGTGGACATAGACGAAATGTTCACACGGAATAGTAACAGAACGAGAGGACATGGATGGAAGCTTGAAACTCAGATGAGTCACAGAGATGTTAGGAAGTTTTCTTTTAGCGTGAGAGTAGTGGGGAAATGGAATGCACTTCAGGAACAGGTTGTGGAAGCAAATACTATTCATAATTTTAAAACCAGGTATGATAGGGAAATGGGACAGGAGTCATTGCTGTAAACAACCGATGCTCGAAAGGCGGGATCGAAGAGTCAATGCTCGATCCTGCAGACACAACTAGGTGAGTACACACACACACACACACACACACACACACACACACACACACACACACACACACACACACACACACACACACACACACACACACACACACACACACACACACACACACACACACACACACACACACACACACACATACACACACACACACACACACACACACACACACACACACACACACACACACACACACACACACACACACACACACACACACACACACACACACACACACACACACACAAGTAAGGAGGCATTTAGGGCGCTTTACACTGCCTACGTAAGGCCAGTCTTAGAGTATGCCGCCTCATCATGGAGTCCCCATCTGAAGAAGCATATAATGAAACTGGAAAAGGTTCAGAGGTTTGTAACGAGACTCGTCCCAGAGCTACGAGGGATGGGGTATGAAGAGCGCCTGAGGGAACTGTGCCTTACGACACTAGAAAGAAGAAGGGAGAGGGGGGACATGATAGGAACTTATAAGATACTCAGAGGAATTGACAGAGTGGACATAGACGAAATGTTCACACGGAATAGTAACAGAACGAGAGGACATGGATGGAAGCTTGAAACTCAGATGAGTCACAGAGATGTTAGGAAGTTTTCTTTTAGCGTGAGAGTAGTGGGGAAATGGAATGCACTTCAGGAACAGGTTGTGGAAGCAAATACTATTCATAATTTTAAAACCAGGTATGATAGGGAAATGGGACAGGAGTCATTGCTGTAAACAACCGATGCTCGAAAGGCGGGATCCAAGAGTCAATGCTCGATCCTGCAGACACAACTAGGTGAGTACAACTAGGTGAGTACACACACACACACACACACACACACACACACACACACACACACACACACACACACACACACACACACACACACACACACACACACACACACACACACACAAGTAAGGAGGCATTTAGGGCGCTTTACACTGCCTACGTAAGGCCAGTATTAGAGTATTCCGCCTCATCATGGAGTCCCCATCTGAAGAAGCATATAATGAAACTGGAAAAGGTTCAGAGGTTTGCAACGAGACTCGTCCCAGAGCTACGAGGGATGGGGTATGAAGAGCGCCTGAGGGAACTCTGCCCTACGACACTAGAAAGAAGAAGGGAGAGGGGGGACGTGATAGGAACGTATAAGATACTCAGAGGAATTGACAGAGTGGACATAGACGAAATGTTCACACGGAATAGTAACAGAACGAGAGGACATGGATGGAAGCTTGAAACTCAGATGAGTCACAGAGATGTTAGGAAGTTTTCTTTTAGCGTGAGAGTAGTGGGGAAATGGAATGCACTTCAGGAACAGGTTGTGGAAGCAAATACTATTCATAATTTTAAAACCAGGTATGATAGGGAAATGGGACAGGAGTCATTGCTGTAAACAACCGATGCTCGAAAGGCGGGATCCAAGAGTCAATGCTCGATCCTGCAGACACAACTAGGTAAGTACAACTAGGTGAGTACACACACACACACACACACAGACACACACACACACACACATACACACACACACACACACACACACACACACACACACACACACACACACAAGTAAGGAGGCATTTAGGGCGCTTTACACTGCCTACGTAAGGCCAGTCTTAGAGTATGCCGCCTCATCATGGAGTCCCCATCTGAAGAAGCATATAATGAAACTGGAAAAGGTTCAGAGGTTTGCAACGAGACTCGTCCCAGAGCTACGAGGGATGGGGTATGAAGAGCGCCTGAGGGAACTGTGCCTTACGACACTAGAAAGAAGAAGGGAGAGGGGGGACATGATAGGAACTTATAAGATACTCAGAGGAATTGACAGAGTGGACATAGACGAAATGTTCACACGGAATAGTAACAGAACGAGAGGACATGGATGGAAGCTTGAAACTCAGATGAGTCACAGAGATGTTAGGAAGTTTTCTTTTAGCGTGAGAGTAGTGGGGAAATGGAATGCACTTCAGGAACAGGTTGTGGAAGCAAATACTATTCATAATTTTAAAACCAGGTATGATAGGGAAATGGGACAGGAGTCATTGCTATAAACAACCGATGCTCGAAAGGCGGGATCCAAGAGTCAATGCTCGATCCTGCAGACACAACTAGGTGAGTACAACTAGGTGAGTACACACACACACACACACACACACACACACACACACACACACACACACACACACACACACACACACACACACACACACACACACACACACACACACACACACACACACACACACACACACACAAGTAAGGAGGCATTTAGTGCGCTTTACACTGCCTACGTAAGGCCAGTCTTAGAGTATGCCGCCTCATCATGGAGTCCCCATCTGAAGAAGCATATAATGAAACTGGAAAAGGTTCAGAGGTTTGCAACGAGACTCGTCCCAGAGCTACGAGGGATGGAGTATGAAGAGCGCCTGAGGGAACTCTGCCTTACGACACTAGAAAGAAGAAGGGAGAGGGGGGACATGATAGGAACGTATAAGATACTCAGAGGAATTGACAGAGTGGACATAGACGAAATGTTCACACGGAATAGTAACAGAACGAGAGGACATGGATGGAAGCTTGAAACTCAGATGATTCACAGAGATGTTAGGAAGTTTTCTTTTAGCGTGAGAGTAGTGGGGAAATGGAATGCACTTCAGGAACAGGTTGTGGAAGCAAATACTATTCATAATTTTAAAACCAGGTATGATAGCGAATTGGGACAGGAGTCATTGCTGTAAACAACCGATGCTCGAAAGGCGGGATCCAAGAGTCAATGCTCGATCATGCAGACACAACTAGGTGAGTACAACTAGGTGAGTACACACACACACACACACACACACACACACACACACACACACACACACACACACACACACACACACACAGAAACACACACACACACACACACACACACACACACACACACACACACACACACACACACACACACACACACACACACACACACACACACACACACACACACACACACACACACACACACACACACACACACACACACACACACACACACACACAGAAACACACACACACACACACACACACACACACACACACACACACACACACACACACACACACACACACACACACACACACACACACACACATACACACACACACACACACACACACACACACACACACACACAGAAACACACACACACACACACACACACACACACACACACACACACACACACACACACACACACACACACACACACACACACACACACACACACACACACACACACACACACACACACACACACACACACACACACACACACACACACACACACACACACACACACAGAAACACACACACACACACACACACACACACACACACACACACACACACACACACACACACACACACACACACACACACACACACACACACATACACACACACACACACACACACACACACACACACACACACACACACACACACACACACACACACACACACACACACACACACACACACACACACACACACACACACACAAGTAAGGAGGCATTTAGGGCGCTTTACACTGCCTACGTAAGGCCAGTCTTAGAGTATGCCGCCTCATCATGGAGTCCCCATCTGAAGAAGCATATAAGGAAACTGGAAAAGGTTCAGAGGTTTGCAACGAAACTCGTCCCAGAGCTACGAGGGATGGGGTATGAAGAGCGCCTGAGGGAACTGTGCCTTACGACACTAGAAAGAAGAAGGGAGAGGGGGGACATGATAGGAACTTATAAGATACTCAGAGGAATTGACAGAGTGGAAATAGACGAAATGTTCACACGGAATAGTAACAGAACGAGAGGACATGGATGGAAGCTTGAAACTCAGATGAGTCACAGAGATGTTAAGAAGTTTTCTTTTAGCGTGAGAGTAGTGGGGAAATGGAATGCACTTCAGGAACAGGTTGTGGAAGCAAATACTATTCATAATTTTAAAACCAGGTATGATAGGGAAATGGGACAGGAGTCATTGCTGTAAACAACCGATGCTCGAAAGGCGGGATCCAAGAGTCAATGCTCGATCCTGCAGACACAACTAGGTGAGTACAACTAGGTGAGTACACACACACACACACACACACACACACACACACACACACACACACACACACACACACACACACACACACACACACACACACACACACACACACACACATACACACACACACACACACACACACACACACACACACACACACACACACACACACACACACACACACACACACACACACACACACACACACACACAAGTAAGGAGGCATTTTGGGCGCTTTACACTGCCTACGTAAGGCCAGTCTTAGAGTATGCCGCCTCATCATGGAGTCCCCATCTGAAGAAGCATATAATGAAACTGGAAAAGGTTCAGAGGTTTGTAACGAGACTCGTCCCAGAGCTACGAGGGATGGGGTATGAAGAGCGCCTGAGGGAACTGTGCCTTACGACACTAGAAAGAAGAAGGGAGAGGGGTTACATGATAGGAACTTATAAGATACTCAGAGGAATTGACTGAGTGGACATAGACGAAATGTTCACACGGAATAGTAACAGAACGAGAGGACATGGATGGAAGCTTGAAACTCAGATGAGTCACAGAGATGTTAGGAAGTTTTCTTTTAGCGTGAGAGTAGTGGGGAAATGGAATGCACTTCAGGAACAGGTTGTGGAAGCAAATACTATTCATAATTTTAAAACCAGGTATGATAGGGAAATGGGACAGGAGTCATTGCTGTAAACAACCGATGCTCGAAAGGCGGGATCCAAGAGTCAATGCTCGATCCTGCAGATACAACTAGGTGAGTACAACTAGGTGAGTACACACACACACACACACACACACACACACACACACACACACACACACACACACACACACACACACACACACACACACACACACACACACACACACAAGTAAGGAGGCATTTAGGGTGCTTTACACTGCCTACGTAAGGCCAGTCTTAGAGTATGCCGCCTCATCATGGAGTCCCCATCTGAAGAAGCATATAATGAAACTGGAAAAGGTTCAGAGGTTTGCAACGAGACTCGTCCCAGAGCTACGAGGGATGGGGTATGAAGAGCGCCTGAGGGAACTGTGCCTTACGACACTAGAAAGAAGAAGGGAGAGGGGGGACATGATAGGAACGTATAAGATACTCAGAGGAATTGACAGAGTGGACATAGACGAAATGTTCACACGGAATAGTAACAGAACGAGAGGACATGGATGGAAGCTTGAAACTCAGATGAGTCACAGAGATGTTAGGAAGTTTTCTTTTAGCGTGAGAGTAGTGGGGAAATGGAATGCACTTCAGGAACAGGTTGTGGAAGCAAATACTATTCATAATTTTAAAACCAGGTATGATAGGGAAATGGGACAGGAGTCATTGCTGTAAACAACCGATGCTCGAAAGGCGGGATCGAAGAGTCAATGCTCGATCCTGCAGACACAACTAGGTGAGTACACACACACACACACACACACACACACACACACACACACACACACACACACACACACACACACACACACACACACACACACACACACACACACACACACACACACACACACACACACATACACACACACACACACACACACACACACACACACACACACACACACACACACACACACACACACACACACACACACACACACACACACACACACACACACACACACACACACAAGTAAGGAGGCATTTAGGGCGCTTTACACTGCCTACGTAAGGCCAGTCTTAGAGTATGCCGCCACATCATGGAGTCCCCATCTGAAGAAGCATATAATGAAACTGGAAAAGGTTCAGAGGTTTGTAACGAGACTCGTCCCAGAGCTACGAGGGATGGGGTATGAAGAGCGCCTGAGGGAACTGTGCCTTACGACACTAGAAAGAAGAAGGGAGAGGGGGGACATGATAGGAACTTATAAGATACTCAGAGGAATTGACAGAGTGGACATAGACGAAATGTTCACACGGAATAGTAACAGAACGAGAGGACATGGATGGAAGCTTGAAACTCAGATGAGTCACAGAGATGTTAGGAAGTTTTCTTTTAGCGTGAGAGTAGTGGGGAAATGGAATGCACTTCAGGAACAGGTTGTGGAAGCAAATACTATTCATAATTTTAAAACCAGGTATGATAGGGAAATGGGACAGGAGTCATTGCTGTAAACAACCGATGCTCGAAAGGCGGGATCCAAGAGTCAATGCTCGATCCTGCAGACACAACTAGGTGAGTACAACTAGGTGAGTACACACACACACACACACACACACACACACACACACACACACACACACACACACACACACACACACACACACACACACACACACACACACACACAAGTAAGGAGGCATTTAGGGCGCTTTACACTGCCTACGTAAGGCCAGTATTAGAGTATTCCGCCTCATCATGGAGTCCCCATCTGAAGAAGCATATAATGAAACTGGAAAAGGTTCAGAGGTTTGCAACGAGACTCGTCCCAGAGCTACGAGGGATGGGGTATGAAGAGCGCCTGAGGGAACTCTGCCCTACGACACTAGAAAGAAGAAGGGAGAGGGGGGACGTGATAGGAACGTATAAGATACTCAGAGGAATTGACAGAGTGGACATAGACGAAATGTTCACACGGAATAGTAACAGAACGAGAGGACATGGATGGAAGCTTGAAACTCAGATGAGTCACAGAGATGTTAGGAAGTTTTCTTTTAGCGTGAGAGTAGTGGGGAAATGGAATGCACTTCAGGAACAGGTTGTGGAAGCAAATACTATTCATAATTTTAAAACCAGGTATGATAGGGAAATGGGACAGGAGTCATTGCTGTAAACAACCGATGCTCGAAAGGCGGGATCCAAGAGTCAATGCTCGATCCTGCAGACACAACTAGGTAAGTACAACTAGGTGAGTACACACACACACACACACACACACACACACACACACACACACACACACACACACACACACACACACACACACACACACACACACACAAGTAAGGAGGCATTTAGGGCGCTTTACACTGCCTACGTAAGGCCAGTCTTAGAGTATGCCGCCTCATCATGGAGTCCCCATCTGAAGAAGCATATAATGAAACTGGAAAAGGTTCAGAGGTTTGCAACGAGACTCGTCCCAGAGCTACGAGGGATGGGGTATGAAGAGCGCCTGAGGGAACTGTGCCTTACGACACTAGAAAGAAGAAGGGAGAGGGGGGACATGATAGGAACTTATAAGATACTCATTGGAATTGACAGAGTGGACATAGACGAAATGTTCACACGGAATAGTAACAGAACGAGAGGACATGGATGGAAGCTTGAAACTCAGATGAGTCACAGAGATGTTAGGAAGTTTTCTTTTAGCGTGAGAGTAGTGGGGAAATGGAATGCACTTCAGGAACAGGTTGTGGAAGCAAATACTATTCATAATTTTAAAACCAGGTATGATAGGGAAATGGGACAGGAGTCATTGCTATAAACAACCGATGCTCGAAAGGCGGGATCCAAGAGTCAATGCTCGATCCTGCAGACACAACTAGGTGAGTACAACTAGGTGAGTACACACACACACACACACACACACACACACACACACACACACACACACACACACACACACACACACACACACACACACACACACACACACACACACACACACACACACACACACACACAAGTAAGGAGGCATTTAGTGCGCTTTACACTGCCTACGTAAGGCCAGTCTTAGAGTATGCCGCCTCATCATGGAGTCCCCATCTGAAGAAGCATATAATGAAACTGGAAAAGGTTCAGAGGTTTGCAACGAGACTCGTCCCAGAGCTACGAGGGATGGAGTATGAAGAGCGCCTGAGGGAACTCTGCCTTACGACACTAGAAAGAAGAAGGGAGAGGGGGGACATGATAGGAACGTATAAGATACTCAGAGGAATTGACAGAGTGGACATAGACGAAATGTTCACACGGAATAGTAACAGAACGAGAGGACATGGATGGAAGCTTGAAACTCAGATGATTCACAGAGATGTTAGGAAGTTTTCTTTTAGCGTGAGAGTAGTGGGGAAATGGAATGCACTTCAGGAACAGGTTGTGGAAGCAAATACTATTCATAATTTTAAAACCAGGTATGATAGCGAATTGGGACAGGAGTCATTGCTGTAAACAACCGATGCTCGAAAGGCGGGATCCAAGAGTCAATGCTCGATCATGCAGACACAACTAGGTGAGTACAACTAGGTGAGTACACACACACACACACACACACACACACACACACACACACACACACACACACACACACACACAGAAACACACACACACACACACACACACACACACACACACACACACACACACACACACACACACACACACACACACACACACACACACACACACACACACACACACACATACACACACACACACACACACACACACACACACACACACACACACACACACACACACACACACACACACACACACACAGAAACACACACACACACACACACACACACACACACACACACACACACACACACACACACACACACACACACACACACACACACACACACATACACACACACACACACACACACACACACACACACACACAGAAACACACACACACACACACACACACACACACACACACACACACACACACACACACACACACACACACACACACACACACACACACACACACACATACACACACACACACACACACACACACACACACACACACACACACACACACACACACACACACACACACAGAAACACACACACACACACACACACACACACACACACACACACACACACACACACACACACACACACACACACACACACACACACACACACATACACACACACACACACACACACACACACACACACACACACACACACACACACACACACACACACACACACACACACACACACACACACACACACACACACACACACACACACAAGTAAGGAGGCATTTAGGGCGCTTTACACTGCCTACGTAAGGCCAGTCTTAGAGTATGCCGCCTCATCATGGAGTCCCCATCTGAAGAAGCATATAAGGAAACTGGAAAAGGTTCAGAGGTTTGCAACGAAACTCGTCCCAGAGCTACGAGGGATGGGGTATGAAGAGCGCCTGAGGGAACTGTGCCTTACGACACTAGAAAGAAGAAGGGAGAGGGGGGACATGATAGGAACTTATAAGATACTCAGAGGAATTGACAGAGTGGACATAGACGAAATGTTCACACGGAATAGTAACAGAACGAGAGGACATGGATGGAAGCTTGAAACTCAGATGAGTCACAGAGATGTTAAGAAGTTTTCTTTTAGCGTGAGAGTAGTGGGGAAATGGAATGCACTTCAGGAACAGGTTGTGGAAGCAAATACTATTCATAATTTTAAAACCAGGTATGATAGGGAAATGGGACAGGAGTCATTGCTGTAAACAACCGATGCTCGAAAGGCGGGATCCAAGAGTCAATGCTCGATCCTGCAGACACAACTAGGTGAGTACAACTAGGTGAGTACACACACACACACACACACACACACACACACACACACACACACACACACACACACACACACACACACACACACACACACACACACACACACACACACACACACACACACACACACATACACACACACACACACACACACACACACACACACACACACACACACACACACACACACACACACACACACACACACACACACACACACACACACACACACAAGTAAGGAGGCATTTAGGGCGCTTTACACTGCCTACGTAAGGCCAGTCTTAGAGTATGCCGCCTCATCATGGAGTCCCCATCTGAAGAAGCATATAATGAAACTGGAAAAGGTTCAGAGGTTTGTAACGAGACTCGTCCCAGAGCTACGAGGGATGGGGTATGAAGAGCGCCTGAGGGAACTGTGCCTTACGACACTAGAAAGAAGAAGGGAGAGGGGTTACATGATAGGAACTTATAAGATACTCAGAGGAATTGACAGAGTGGACATAGACGAAATGTTCACACGGAATAGTAACAGAACGAGAGGACATGGATGGAAGCTTGAAACTCAGATGAGTCACAGAGATGTTAGGAAGTTTTCTTTTAGCGTGAGAGTAGTGGGGAAATGGAATGCACTTCAGGAACAGGTTGTGGAAGCAAATACTATTCATAATTTTAAAACCAGGTATGATAGGGAAATGGGACAGGAGTCATTGCTGTAAACAACCGATGCTCGAAAGGCGGGATCCAAGAGTCAATGCTCGATCCTGCAGATACAACTAGGTGAGTACAACTAGGTGAGTACACACACACACACACACACACACACACACACACACACACACACACACACACACACACACACACACACACACACACACACACACACACACACACACAAGTAAGGAGGCATTTAGGGCGCTTTACACTGCCTACGTAAGGCCAGTCTTAGAGTATGCCGCCTCATCATGGAGTCCCCATCTGAAGAAGCATATAATGAAACTGAAAAAGGTTCAGAGGTTTGTAACGAGACTCGTCCCAGAGCTACGAGGGATGGGGTATGAAGAGCGCCTGAGGGAACTGTGCCTTACGACACTAGAAAGAAGAAGGGAGAGGGGGGACATGATAGGAACTTATAAGATACTCAGAGGAATTGACAGAGTGGACATAGACGAAATGTTCACACGGAATAGTAACAGAACGAGAGGACATGGATGGAAGCTTGAAACTCAGATGAGTCACAGAGATGTTAGGAAGTTTTCTTTTAGCGTGAGAGTAGTGGGGAAATGGAATGCACTTCAGGAACAGGTTGTGGAAGCAAATACTATTCATAATTTTAAAACCAGGTATGATAGGGAAATGGGACAGGAGTCATTGCTGTAAACAACCGATGCTCGAAAGGCGGGATCCAAGAGTCAATGCTCGATCCTGCAGACACAACTAGGTGAGTACAACTAGGTGAGTACACACACACACACACACACACACACACACACACACACACACACACACACACACACACACACACACACACACACACACACACACACACACACACACAAGTAAGGAGGCATTTAGGGCGCTTTACACTGCCTACGTAAGGCCAGTCTTAGAGTATGCCGCCTCATCATGGAGTCCCCATCTGAAGAAGCATATAATGAAACTGGAAAAGGTTCAGAGGTTTGCAACGAGACTCGTCCCAGAGCTACGAGGGATGGGGTATGAAGAGCGCCTGAGGGAACTGTGCCTTACGACACTAGAAAGAAGAAGGGAGAGGGGGGACATGATAGGAACGTATAAGATACTCACAGGAATTGACAGAGTGGACATAGACGAAATGTTCACACCGAATAGTAACAGAACGAGAGGACATGGATGGAAGCTTGAAACTCAGATGAGTCACAGAGATGTTAGGAAGTTTTCTTTTAGCGTGAGAGTAGTGGGGAAATGGAATGCACTTCAGGAACAGTTTGTGGAAGCAAATACTATTCATAATTTTAAAACCAGTTATGATAGGGAAATGGGACAGGAGTCATTGCTGTAAACAACCGATGCTCGAAAGGCGGGATCCAAGAGTCAATGCTCGATCCTGCAGACACAACTAGGTGAGTACACACACACACACACACACACACACACACACACACACACACACACACACACACACACACACACACACACACACACACACACACACACACAAGTAAGGAGGCATTTAGGGCGCTTTACACTGCCTACGTAAGGCCAGTATTAGAGTATTCCGCCTCATCATGGAGTCCCCATCTGAAGAAGCATATAATGAAACTGGAAAAGGTTCAGAGGTTTGCAACGAGACTCGTCCCAGAGCTACGAGGGATAAGGTATGAAGAGCGCCTGAGGGAACTCTGCCCTACGACACTAGAAAGAAGAAGGGAGAGGGGGGACGTGATAGGAACGTATAAGATACTCAGAGGAATTGACAGAGTGGACATAGACGAAATGTTCACACGGAATAGTAACAGAACGAGAGGACATGGATGGAAGCTTGAAACTCAGATGAGTCACAGAGATGTTAGGAAGTTTTCTTTTAGCGTGAGAGTAGTGGGGAAATGGAATGCACTTCAGGAACAGGTTGTGGAAGCAAATACTATTCATAATTTTAAAACCAGGTATGATAGGGAAATGGGACAGGAGTCATTGCTGTAAACAACCGATGCTCGAAAGGCGGGATCCAAGAGTCAATGCTCGATCCTGCAGACACAACTAGGTAAGTACAACTAGGTGAGTACACACACACACACACACACACACACACACACACACACACACACACACACACACACACACACACACACACACAGACACACACACACACACACACACACACACACACACACACACACACACACACACACACACACACACACACACACACACACACACACACACACACACACACACACACACACACACACACACACACACACACACACACACACACAAGTAAGGAGGCATTTAGGGCGCTTTACACTGCCTACGTAAGGCCAGTCTTAGAGTATGCCGCCTCATCATGGAGTCCCCATCTGAAGAAGCATATAATGAAACTGGAAAAGGTTCAGAGGTTTGCAACGAGACTCGTCCCAGAGCTACGAGGGATGGGGTATGAAGAGCGCCTGAGGGAACTGTGCCTTACGACACTAGAAAGAAGAAGGGAGAGGGGGGGACATGATAGGAACGTATAAGATACTCAGAGGAATTGACAGAGTGGACATAGACGAAATGTTCACACGGAATAGTAACAGAACGAGAGGACATGGATGGAAGCATGAAACTCAGATGAGTCACAGAGATGTTAGGAAGTTTTCTTTTAGCGTGAGAGTAGTGGGGAAATGGAATGCACTTCAGGAACAGGTTGTGGAAGCAAATACTATTCATAATTTTAAAACCAGGTATGATAGGGAAATGGGACAGGAGTCATTGCTGTAAACAACCGATGCTCGAAAGGCGGGATCCAAGAGTCAATGCTCGATCCTGCAGACACAACTAGGTGAGTACAACTAGGTGAGTACACACACACACACACACACACACACACACACACACACACACACACACACACACACACACACACACACACACAGAAACACACACTCACACACACACACACACACACACACACACACACACACATACACACACACACACACACACACACACACACACACACACACACACACACACACACACACACACACACACACACACACACACACACACACACACACACACACACACACACACACACACACACAAGTAAGGAGGCATTTAGGGCGCTTTACACTGCCTACGTAAGGCCAGTCTTAGAGTATGCCGCCTCATCATGGAGTCCCCATCTGAAGAAGCATATAATGAAACTGGAAAAGGTTCAGAGGTTTGTAACGAGACTCGTCCCAGAGCTACGAGGGATGGGGTATGAAGAGCGCCTGAGGGAACTGTGCCTTACGACACTAGAAAGAAGAAGGGAGAGGGGTTACATGATAGGAACTTATAAGATACTCAGAGGAATTGACAGAGTGGACATAGACGAAATGTTCACACGGAATAGTAACAGAACGAGAGGACATGGATGGAAGCTTGAAACTCAGATGAGTCACAGAGATGTTAGGAAGTTTTCTTTTAGCGTGAGAGTAGTGGGGAAATGGAATGCACTTCAGGAACAGGTTGTGGAAGCAAATACTATTCATAATTTTAAAACCAGGTATGATAGGGAAATGGGACAGGAGTCATTGCTGTAAACAACCGATGCTCGAAAGGCGGGATCCAAGAGTCAATGCTCGATCCTGCAGATACAACTAGGTGAGTACAACTAGGTGAGTACACACACACACACACACACACACACACACACACACACACACACACACACACACACACACACACACACACACAAGTAAGGAGGCATTTAGGGCGCTTTACACTGCCTACGTAAGGCCAGTCTTAGAGTATGCCGCCTCATCATGGAGTCCCCATCTGAAGAAGCATATAATGAAACTGAAAAAGGTTCAGAGGTTTGTAACGAGACTCGTCCCAGAGCTACGAGGGATGGGGTATGAAGAGCGCCTGAGGGAACTGTGCCTTACGACACTAGAAAGAAGAAGGGAGAGGGGGGACATGATAGGAACTTATAAGATACTCAGAGGAATTGACAGAGTGGACATAGACGAAATGTTCACACGGAATAGTAACAGAACGAGAGGACATGGATGGAAGCTTGAAACTCAGATGAGTCACAGAGATGTTAGGAAGTTTTCTTTTAGCGTGAGAGTAGTGGGGAAATGGAATGCACTTCAGGAACAGGTTGTGGAAGCAAATACTATTCATAATTTTAAAACCAGGTATGATAGGGAAATGGGACAGGAGTCATTGCTGTAAACAACCGATGCTCGAAAGGCGGGATCCAAGAGTCAATGCTCGATCCTGCAGACACAACTAGGTGAGTACAACTAGGTGAGTACACACACACACACACACACACACACACACACACACACACACACACACACACACACACACACACACACACACACACACACACACACACACACACACACACACACACACAAGTAAGGAGGCATTTAGGGCGCTTTACACTGCCTACGTAAGGCCAGTCTTAGAGTATGCCGCCTCATCATGGAGTCCCCATCTGAAGAAGCATATAATGAAACTGGAAAAGGTTCAGAGGTTTGCAACGAGACTCGTCCCAGAGCTACGAGGGATGGGGTATGAAGAGCGCCTGAGGGAACTGTGCCTTACGACACTAGAAAGAAGAAGGGAGAGGGGGGACATGATAGGAACGTATAAGATACTCAGAGGAATTGACAGAGTGGACATAGACGAAATGTTCACACCGAATAGTAACAGAACGAGAGGACATGGATGGAAGCTTGAAACTCAGATGAGTCACAGAGATGTTAGGAAGTTTTCTTTTAGCGTGAGAGTAGTGGGGAAATGGAATGCACTTCAGGAACAGTTTGTGGAAGCAAATACTATTCATAATTTTAAAACCAGTTATGATAGGGAAATGGGACAGGAGTCATTGCTGTAAACAACCGATGCTCGAAAGGCGGGATCCAAGAGTCAATGCTCGATCCTGCAGACACAACTAGGTGAGTACACACACACACACACACACACACACACACACACACACACACACACACACACACACACACACACACACACACACACACACACACACACAAGTAAGGAGGCATTTAGGGCGCTTTACACTGCCTACGTAAGGCCAGTATTAGAGTATTCCGCCTCATCATGGAGTCCCCATCTGAAGAAGCATATAATGAAACTGGAAAAGGTTCAGAGGTTTGCAACGAGACTCGTCCCAGAGCTACGAGGGATAAGGTATGAAGAGCGCCTGAGGGAACTCTGCCCTACGACACTAGAAAGAAGAAGGGAGAGGGGGGACGTGATAGGAACGTATAAGATACTCAGAGGAATTGACAGAGTGGACATAGACGAAATGTTCACACGGAATAGTAACAGAACGAGAGGACATGGATGGAAGCTTGAAACTCAGATGAGTCACAGAGATGTTAGGAAGTTTTCTTTTAGCGTGAGAGTAGTGGGGAAATGGAATGCACTTCAGGAACAGGTTGTGGAAGCAAATACTATTCATAATTTTAAAACCAGGTATGATAGGGAAATGGGACAGGAGTCATTGCTGTAAACAACCGATGCTCGAAAGGCGGGATCCAAGAGTCAATGCTCGATCCTGCAGACACAACTAGGTAAGTACAACTAGGTGAGTACACACACACACACACACACACACACACACACACACACACACACACACACACACACACACACACACACACACACACACAAGTAAGGAGGCATTTAGGGCGCTTTACACTGCCTACGTAAGGCCAGTCTTAGAGTATGCCGCCTCATCATGGAGTCCCCATCTGAAGAAGCATATAATGAAACTGGAAAAGGTTCAGAGGTTTGCAACGAGACTCGTCCCAGAGCTACGAGGGATGGGGTATGAAGAGCGCCTGAGGGAACTGTGCCTTACGACACTAGAAAGAAGAAGGGAGAGGGGGGACATGATAGGAACTTATAAGATACTCAGAGGAATTGACAGAGTGGACATAGACGAAATGTTCACACGGAATAGTAACAGAACGAGAGGACATGGATGGAAGCTTGAAACTCAGATGAGTCACAGAGATGTTAGGAAGTTTTCTTTTAGCGTGAGAGTAGTGGGGAAATGGAATGCACTTCAGGAACAGGTTGTGGAAGCAAATACTATTCATAATTTTAAAACCAGGTATGATAGGGAAATGGGACTGGAGTCATTGCTGTAAACAACCAATGCTCGAAAGGCGGGATCCAAGAGTCAATGCTCGATCCTGCAGACACAACTAGGTGAGTACAACTAGGTGAGTACACACACACACACACACACACACACACACACACACACACACACACACACACACACACACACACACACACACACACACACACACACACACACACACACACACACACACACACACACACACACACACAAGTAAGGAGGCATTTAGGGCGCTTTACACTGCCTACGTAAGGCCAGTCTTAGAGTATGCCGCCTCATCATGGAGTCCCCATCTGAAGAAGCATATAATGAAACTGGAAAAGGTTCAGAGGTTTGCAACGAGACTCGTCCCAGAGCTACGAGGGATGGAGTATGAAGAGCGCCTGAGGGAAC
This sequence comes from Procambarus clarkii, assembly GCF_040958095.1. Lineage (NCBI taxonomy): Eukaryota > Metazoa > Arthropoda > Malacostraca > Decapoda > Cambaridae > Procambarus > Procambarus clarkii. The sequence continues at coordinate 25,651 of NW_027190161.1, forward strand.
TCTGCCTTACGACACTAGAAAGAAGAAGGGAGAGGGGGGACATGATAGGAACGTATAAGATACTCAGAGGAATTGACAGAGTGGACATAGACGAAATGTTCACACGGAATAGTAACAGAACGAGAGGACATGGATGGAAGCTTGAAACTCAGATGATTCACAGAGATGTTAGGAAGTTTTCTTTTAGCGTGAGAGTAGTGGGGAAATGGAATGCACTTCAGGAACAGGTTGTGGAAGCAAATACTACTCATAATTTTAAAACCAGGTATGATAGCGAATTGGGACAGGAGTCATTGCTGTAAACAACCGATGCTCGAAAGGCGGGATCCAAGAGTCAATGCTCGATCCTGCAGACACAACTAGGTGAGTACAACTAGGAGAGTACACACACACACACACACACACACACACACACACACACACACACAAGTAAGGAGGCATTTAGGGCGCTTTACACTGCCTACGTAAGGCCAGTCTTAGAGTATGCCGCCTCATCATGGAGTCCCCATCTGAAGAAGCATATAATGAAACTGGAAAAGGTTCAGAGGTTTGCAACGAGACTCGTCCCAGAGCTACGAGGGATGGGGTATGAAGAGCGCCTGAGGGAACTGTGCCTTACGACACTAGAAAGAAGAAGGGAGAGGGGGGACATGATAGGAACGTATAAGATACTCAGAGGAATTGACAGAGTGGACATAGACGAAATGTTCACACGGAATAGTAACAGAACGAGAGGACATGGATGGAAGCTTGAAACTCAGATGAGTCACAGAGATGTTAGGAAGTTTTCTTTTAGCGTGAGAGTAGTGGGGAAATGGAATGCACTTCAGGAACAGGTTGTGGAAGCAAATACTATTCATAATTTTAAAACCAGGTATGATAGGGAAATGGGACAGGAGTCATTGCTGTAAACAACCGATGCTCGAAAGGCGGGATCCAAGAGTCAATGCTCGATCCTGCAGACACAACTAGGTGAGTACAACTAGGTGAGTACACACACACACACACACACACACACACACACACACACACACACACACAGAAACACACACACACACACACACACACACACACACACACACACACACACACACACACACACACACACACACACACACACACACACACACACACACACACACACACACACACACACACACACACACACACACACACACACACACACACAAGTAAGGAGGCATTTAGGGCGCTTTACACTGCCTACGTAAGGCCAGTCTTAGAGTATGCCGCCTCATCATGGAGTCCCCATCTGAAGAAGCATATAATGAAACTGGAAAAGGTTCAGAGGTTTGTAACGAGACTCGTCCCAGAGCTACGAGGGATGGGGTATGAAGAGCGCCTGAGGGAACTGTGCCTTACGACACTAGAAAGAAGAAGGGAGAGGGGGGACATGATAGGAACTTATAAGATACTCAGAGGAATTGACAGAGTGGACATAGACGAAATGTTCACACGGAATAGTAACAGAACGAGAGGACATGGATGGAAGCATGAAACTCAGATGAGTCACAGAGATGTTAGGAAGTTTTCTTTTAGCGTGAGAGTAGTGGGGAAATGGAATGCACTTCAGGAACAGGTTGTGGAAGCAAATACTATTCATAATTTTAAAACCAGGTATGATAGCGAATTGGGACAGGAGTCATTGCTGTAAACAACCGATGCTCGAAAGGCGGGATCCAAGAGTCAATGCTCGATCCTGCAGACACAACTAGGTGAGTACAACTAGGAGAGTACACACACACACACACACACACACACACACACAAGTAAGGAGGCATTTAGGGCGCTTTACACTGCCTACGTAAGGCCAGTCTTAGAGTATGCCGCCTCATCATGGAGTCCCCATCTGAAGAAGCATATAATGAAACTGGAAAAGGTTCAGAGGTTTGCAACGAGACTCGTCCCAGAGCTACGAGGGATGGGGTATGAAGAGCGCCTGAGGGAACTGTGCCTTACGACACTAGAAAGAAGAAGGGAGAGGGGGGACATGATAGGAACGTATAAGATACTCAGAGGAATTGACAGAGTGGACATAGACGAAATGTTCACACGGAATAGTAACAGAACGAGAGGACATGGATGGAAGCTTGAAACTCAGATGAGTCACAGAGATGTTAGGAAGTTTTCTTTTAGCGTGAGAGTAGTGGGGAAATGGAATGCACTTCAGGAACAGGTTGTGGAAGCAAATACTATTCATAATTTTAAAACCAGGTATGATAGGGAAATGGGACAGGAGTCATTGCTGTAAACAACCGATGCTCGAAAGGCGGGATCCAAGAGTCAATGCTCGATCCTGCAGACACAACTAGGTGAGTACACACACACACACACACACACACACACACACACACACACACACACACACACACACACACACACACACACACACACACACACACACACACACACACACACATACACACACACACACACACACACACACACACACACACACAAGTAAGGAGGCATTTAGGGCGCTTTACACTGCCTACGTAAGGCCAGTCTTAGAGTATGCCGCCTCATCATGGAGTCCCCATCTGAAGAAGCATATAATGAAACTGGAAAAGGTTCAGAGGTTTGTAACGAGACTCGTCCCAGAGCTACGAGGGATGGGGTATGAAGAGCGCCTGAGGGAACTGTGCCTTACGACACTAGAAAGAAGAAGGGAGAGGGGGGACATGATAGGAACTTATAAGATACTCAGAGGAATTGACAGAGTGGACATAGACGAAATGTTCACACGGAATAGTAACAGAACGAGAGGACATGGATGGAAGCTTGAAACTCAGATGAGTCACAGAGATGTTAGGAAGTTTTCTTTTAGCGTGAGAGTAGTGGGGAAATGGAATGCACTTCAGGAACAGGTTGTGGAAGCAAATACTATTCATAATTTTAAAACCAGGTATGATAGGGAAATGGGACAGGAGTCATTGCTGTAAACAACCGATGCTCGAAAGGCGGGATCCAAGAGTCAATGCTCGATCCTGCAGACACAACTAGGTGAGTACAAATAGGTGAGTACACACACACACACACACACACACACACACACACACACACACACACACACACACACACACACACACACACACACACACACACACACACACACACACACACACACACACACACACACACACAAGTAAGGAGGCATTTAGGGCGCTTTACACTGCCTACGTAAGGCCAGTCTTAGAGTATGCCGCCTCATCATGGAGTCCCCATCTGAAGAAGCATATAATGAAACTGGAAAAGGTTCAGAGGTTTGCAACGAGACTCGTCCCAGAGCTACGAGGGATGGGGTATGAAGAGCGCCTGAGGGAACTGTGCCTTACGACACTAGAAAGAAGAAGGGAGAGGGGGGACATGATAGGAAGTTATAAGATACTCAGAGGAATTGACAGAGTGGACATAGACGAAATGTTCACACGGAATAGTAACAGAACGAGAGGACATGGATGGAAGCTTGAAACTCAGATGAGTCACAGAGATGTTACTAAGTTTTCTTTTAGCGTGAGAGTAGTGGGGAAATGGAATGCACTTCAGGAACAGGTTGTGGAAGCAAATACTATTCATAATTTTAAAACCAGGTATGATAGGGAAATGGGACAGGAGTCATTGCTGTAAACAACCGATGCTCGAAAGGCGGGATCCAAGAGTCAATGCTCGATCCTGCAGACACAACTAGGTGAGTACAACTAGGTGAGTACACACACACACACACACACACACACACACACACACACACACACACACACACACACACACACACACACACACACACACACACACACACACACACACACACACACACACACACACACACACACACACACACACAAGTAAGGAGGCATTTAGGGCGCTTTACACTGCCTACGTAAGGCCAGTCTTAGAGTATGCCGCCTCATCATGGAGTCCCCATCTGAAGAAGCATATAATGAAACTGGAAAAGGTTCAGAGGTTTGTAACGAGACTCGTCCCAGAGCTACGAGGGATGGGGTATGAAGAGCGCCTGAGGGAACTGTGCCTTACGACACTAGAAAGAAGAAGGGAGAGGGGGGATATGATAGGAACTTATAAGATACTCAGAGGAATTGACAGAGTGGACATAGACGAAATGTTCACACGGAATAGTAACAGAACGAGAGGACATGGATGGAAGCTTGAAACTCAGATGAGTCACAGAGATGTTAGGAAGTTTTCTTTTAGCGTGAGAGTAGTGGGGAAATGGAATGCACTTCAGGAACAGGTTGTGGAAGCAAATACTATTCATAATTTTAAAACCAGGTATGATAGGGAAATGGGACAGGAGTCATTGCTGTAAACAACCGA
>NW_027190161.1:35000-37500 GCF_040958095.1 Procambarus clarkii
ACAACTAGGTGAGTACAACTAGGTGAGTACACACACACACACACACACAACACACACACACACACACACACACACACACACACACACACACACACACACACACACAAGTAAGGAGGCATTTAGGGCGCTTTACACTGCCTACGTAAGGCCAGTCTTAGAGTATGCCGCCTCATCATGGAGTCCCCATCTGAAGAAGCATATAATGAAACTGGAAAAGGTTCAGAGGTTTGCAACGAGACTCGTCCCAGAGCTACGAGGGATGGGGTATGAAGAGCGCCTGAGGGAACTGTGCCTTACGACACTAGAAAGAAGAAGGGAGAGGGGGGACATGATAGGAACGTATAAGATACTCATAGGAATTGACAGAGTGGACATAGACGAAATGTTCACACGGAATAGTAACAGAACGAGAGGACATGGATGGAAGCTTGAAACTCAGATGAGTCACAGAGATGTTAGGAAGTTTTCTTTTAGCGTGAGAGTAGTGGGGAAATGGAATGCACTTCAGGAACAGGTTGTGGAATCAAATACTATTCATAATTTTAAAACCAGGTATGATAGGGAAATGGGACAGGAGTCATTGCTGTAAACAACCGATGCTCGAAAGGCGGGATCCAAGAGTCAATGCTCGATCCTGCAGACACAACTAGGTGAGTACAACTAGGTGAGTACACACACACACACACACACACACACACACACACACACACACACACACACACACACACACACACACACACACACACACACACACACACACACACACACACACACACACACACACAAGTAAGGAGGCATTTAGGGCGCTTTACACTGCCTACATAAGGCCAGTCTTAGAGTATGCCGCCTCATCATGGAGTCCCCATCTGAAGAAGCATATAATGAAACTGGAAAAGGTTCAGAGGTTTGCAACGAGACTCGTCCCAGAGCTACGAGGGATGGGGTATGAAGAGCGCCTGAGGGAACTGTGCCTTACGACACTAGAAAGAAGAAGGGAGAGGGTAAACATGATAGGAACGTATAAGATACTCAGAGGGATTGACAGAGTGGACATAGACGAAATGTTCACACGGAATAGTAACAGAACGAGAGGACATGGATGGAAGCTTGAAACTCAGATGAGTCACAGAGATGTTAGGAAGTTTTCTTTTAGCGTGAGAGTAGTGGGGAAATGGAATGCACTTCAGGAACAGGTTGTGGAAGCAAATACTATTCATAATTTTAAAACCAGGTATGATAGGGAAATGGGACAGGAGTCATTGCTGTAAACAACCGATGCTCGAAAGGCGGGATCCAAGAGTCAATGCTCGATCCTGCAGACACAACTAGGTGAGTACACACACACACACACACACACACACACACACACACACACACACACACACACACACACACACACACACACACACACACACACACACACATACACACACACACACACACACACACACACACACACACACACACAAGTAAGGAGGCATTTAGGGCGCTTTACACTGCCTACGTAAGGCCAGTCTTAGAGTATGCCGCCTCATCATGGAGTCCCCATCTGAAGAAGCATATAATGAAACTGGAAAAGGTTCAGAGGTTTGCAACGTGACTCGTCCCAGAGCTACGAGGGATGGGGTATGAAGAGCGCCTGAGGGAACTGTGCCTTACGACACTAGAAAGAAGAAGGGAGAGGGTGGACATGATAGGAACGTATAAGATACTCAGAGGGATTGACAGAGTGGACATAGACGAAATGTTCACACGGAATAGTAACAGAACGAGAGGACATGGATGGAAGCTTGAAACTCAGATGAGTCACAGAGATGTTAGGAAGTTTTCTTTTAGTGTGAGAGTAGTGGGGAAATGGAATGCACTTCAGGAACAGGTTGTGGAAGCAAATACTATTCATAATTTTAAAACCAGGTATGATAGGGAAATGGGACAGGAGTCATTGCTGTAAACAACCGATGCTCGAAAGGCGGGATCCAAGAGTCAATGCTCGATCCTGCAGACACAACTAGGTGAGTACACACACACACACACACACACACACACACACACACACACACACACACACACACACACACACACACACACACACACACATACACACACACACACACACACACACACACACACACAAGTAAGGAGGCATTTAGGGCGCTTTACACTGCCTACGTAAGGCCAGTCTTAGAGTATGCCGCCTCATCATGGAGTCCCCATCTGAAGAAGCATATAATGAAACTGGAAAAGGTTCAGAGGTTTGCAACGAGACTCGTCCCAGAGCTACGAGGGATGGGGTATGAAGAGCGCCTGAGGGAACTGTGCCTTACGACACTAGAAAGAAGAAGGGAGAGGGGGGACATGATAGGAACTTATAAGATACTCAGAGGAATTGACAGAGTGGACATAGACGAAATGTTCACACGGAATAGTAACAGAACGAGAGGACATGGATGGAAGCTTGAAACTCAGATGAGTCACAGAGATGTTAGGAAGTTTTCTTTTA
>NW_027190161.1:42500-51203 GCF_040958095.1 Procambarus clarkii
ATGCTCGATCCTGCAGACACAACTAGGTGAGTACAACTAGGTGAGTACACACACACACACACACACACACACACACACACACACACACACACACACACACACACACACACATGTAAGGAGGCATTTAGGGCGCTTTACACTGCCTACGTAAGGCCAGTCTTAGAGTATGCCGCCTCATCATGGAGTCCCCATCTGAAGAAGCATATAATGAAACTGGAAAAGGTTCAGAGGTTTGCAACGAGACTCGTCCCAGAGTTACGAGGGATGGGGTATGAAGAGCGCCTGAGGGAACTGTGCCTTACGACACTAGAAAGAAGAAAGGAGAGGGGGGACATGATAGGAACGTATAAGATACTCAGAGGGATTGACAGAGTGGACATAGACGAAATGTTCACACGGAATAGTAACAGAACGAGAGGACATGGATGGAAGCTTGAAACTCAGATGAGTCACAGAGATGTTAGGAAGTTTTCTTTTAGCGTGAGAGTAGTGGGGAAATGGAATGCACTTCAGGAACAGGTTGTGGAAGCAAATACTATTCATAATTTTAAAACCAGGTATGATAGGGAAATGGGACAGGAGTCATTGCTGTAAACAACCGATGCTCGAAAGGCGGGATCCAAGAGTCAATGCTCGATCCTGCAGACACAACTAGGTGAGTACAACTAGGTGAGTACACACACACACACACACACACACACACACACACACACACACACACACACACACACACACACACACACACACACAAGTAAGGAGGCATTTAGGGCGCTTTACACTGCCTACGTAAGGCCAGTCTTAGAGTATGCCGCCTCATCATGGAGTCCCCATCTGAAGAAGCATATAATGAAACTGGAAAAGGTTCAGAGGTTTGCAACGAGACTCGTCCCAGAGCTACGAGGGATGGGGTATGAAGAGCGCCTGAGGGAACTGTGCCTTACGACACTAGAAAGAAGATGGGAGAGGGGGGACATGATAGGAACGTATAAGATACTCAGAGGAATTGACAGAGTGGACATAGACGAAATGTTCACACGGAATAGTAACAGAACGAGAGGACATGGATGGAAGCTTGAAACTCAGATGAGTCACAGAGATGTTACTAAGTTTTCTTTTAGCGTGAGAGTAGTGGGGAAATGGAATGCACTTCAGGAACAGGTTGTGGAAGCAAATACTATTCATAATTTTAAAACCAGGTATGATAGGGAAATGGGACAGGAGTCATTGCTGTAAACAACCGATGCTCGAAAGGCGGGATCCAAGAGTCAATGCTCGATCCTGCAGACACAACTAGGTGAGTACAACTAGGTGAGTACACACACACACACACACACACACACACACACACACACACACACACACACACACACACACACACACACACACACACACACACACACACACACACACACACACACACACACACACACACACAAGTAAGGAGGCATTTAGGGCGCTTTACACTGCCTATATATGACCAGTCTTAGAGTATGCCGCCTCATCATGGAGTCCCCATCTGAAGAAGCATATAATGAAACTGGAAAAGGTTCAGAGGTTTGCAACGAGACTCGTCCCAGAGCTACGAGGGATGGGGTATGAAGAGCGCCTGAGGGAACTGTGCCTTACGACACCAGAAAGAAGAAGGGAGAGGGGGGACATGATAGGAACGTATAAGATACTCAGAGGTATTGACAGAGTGGACATAGACGAAATGTTCACACGGAATAGTAACAGAACGAGAGGACATGGATGGAAGCTTGAAACTCAGATGAGTCACAGAGATGTTAGGAAGTTTTCTTTTAGCGTGAGAGTAGTGGGGAAATGGAATGCACTTCAGGAACAGGTTGTGGAATCAAATACTATTCATAATTTTAAAACCAGGTATGATAGGGAAATGGGACAGGAGTCATTGCTGTAAACAACCGATGCTCGAATGGCGGGATCCAAGAGTCAATGCTCGATCCTGCAGACACAACTAGGTGAGTACAACTAGGTGAGTACACACACACACACACACACACACACACACACACACACACACACACACACACACACACACACACACACACACACACACACACACACACACACACACACAAGTAAGGAGGCATTTAGGGCGCTTTACACTGCCTACGTAAGGCCAGTCTTAGAGTATGCCGCCTCATCATGGAGTCCCCATCTGAAGAAGCATATAATGAAACTGGAAAAGGTTCAGAGGTTTGCAACGAGACTCGTCCCAGAGCTACGAGGGATGGGGTATGAAGAGCGCCTGAGGGAACTGTGCCTTACGACACTAGAAAGAAGAAGGGAGAGGGGGGACATGATAGGAACGTATAAGATACTCATAGGAATTGACAGAGTGGACATAGACGAAATGTTCACACGGAATAGTAACAGAACGAGAGGACATGGATGGAAGCTTGAAACTCAGATGAGTCACAGAGATGTTAGGAAGTTTTCTTTTAGCGTGAGAGTAGTGGGGAAATGGAATGCACTTCAGGAACAGGTTGTGGAATCAAATACTATTCATAATTTTAAAACCAGGTATGATAGGGAAATGGGACAGGAGTCATTGCTGTAAACAACCGATGCTCGAAAGGCGGGATCCAAGAGTCAATGCTCGATCCTGCAGACACAACTAGGTGAGTACAACTAGGTGAGTACACACACACACACACACACACACACACACACACACACACACACACACACACACACACACACACACACACACACACACACACACACACACACACACACACACACACACACACACACAAGTAAGGAGGCATTTAGGGCGCTTTACACTGCCTACATAAGGCCAGTCTTAGAGTATGCCGCCTCATCATGGAGTCCCCATCTGAAGAAGCATATAATGAAACTGGAAAAGGTTCAGAGGTTTGCAACGAGACTCGTCCCAGAGCTACGAGGGATGGGGTATGAAGAGCGCCTGAGGGAACTGTGCCTTACGACACTAGAAAGAAGAAGGGAGAGGGTAAACATGATAGGAACGTATAAGATACTCAGAGGGATTGACAGAGTGGACATAGACGAAATGTTCACACGGAATAGTAACAGAACGAGAGGACATGGATGGAAGCTTGAAACTCAGATGAGTCACAGAGATGTTAGGAAGTTTTCTTTTAGCGTGAGAGTAGTGGGGAAATGGAATGCACTTCAGGAACAGGTTGTGGAAGCAAATACTATTCATAATTTTAAAATCAGGTATGATAGGGAAATGGGACAGGAGTCATTGCTGTAAACAACCGATGCTCGAAAGGCGGGATCCAAGAGTCAATGCTCGATCCTGCAGACACAACTAGGTGAGTACACACACACACACACACACACACACACACACACACACACACACACACACACACACACACACACACACACACACACACACACACACACATACACACACACACACACACACACACACACACACACACACAAGTAAGGAGGCATTTAGGGCGCTTTACACTGCCTACGTAAGGCCAGTCTTAGAGTATGCCGCCTCATCATGGAGTCCCCATCTGAAGAAGCATATAATGAAACTGGAAAAGGTTCAGAGGTTTGCAACGAGACTCGTCCCAGAGCTACGAGGGATGGGGTATGAAGAGCGCCTGAGGGAACTGTGCCTTACGACACTAGAAAGAAGAAGGGAGAGGGTGGACATGATAGGAACGTATAAGATACTCAGAGGGATTGACAGAGTGGACATAGACGAAATGTTCACACGGAATAGTAACAGAACGAGAGGACATGGATGGAAGCTTGAAACTCAGATGAGTCACAGAGATGTTAGGAAGTTTTCTTTTAGTGTGAGAGTAGTGGGGAAATGGAATGCACTTCAGGAACAGGTTGTGGAAGCAAATACTATTCATAATTTTAAAACCAGGTATGATAGGGAAATGGGACAGGAGTCATTGCTGTAAACAACCGATGCTCGAAAGGCGGGATCCAAGAGTCAATGCTCGATCCTGCAGACACAACTAGGTGAGTACACACACACACACACACACACACACACACACACACACACACACACACACACACACACACACACACACACACACACACACACACACACACATACACACACACACACACACACACACACACACACACAAGTAAGGAGGCATTTAGGGCGCTTTACACTGCCTACGTAAGGCCAGTCTTAGAGTATGCCGCCTCATCATGGAGTCCCCATCTGAAGAAGCATATAATGAAACTGGAAAAGGTTCAGAGGTTTGCAACGAGACTCGTCCCAGAGCTACGAGGGATGGGGTATGAAGAGCGCCTGAGGGAACTGTGCCTTACGACACTAGAAAGAAGAAGGGAGAGGGGGGACATGATAGGAACGTATAAGATACTCAGAGGAATTGACAGAGTGGACATAGACGAAATGTTCACACGGAATAGTAACAGAACGAGAGGACATGGTTGGAAGCTTGAAACTCAGATGAGTCACAGAGATGTTAGGAAGTTTTCTTTTAGCGTGAGAGTAGTGGGGAAATGGAATGCACTTCAGGAACAGGTTGTGGAAGCAAATACTATTCATAATTTTAAAACCAGGTATGATAGGGAAATGGGACAGGAGTCATTGCTGTAAACAACCGATGCTCGAAAGGCGGGATCCAAGAGTCAATGCTCGATCCTGCAGACACAACTAGGTGAGTACAACTAGGTGAGTACACACACACACACACACACACACACACACACACACACACACACACACACACACACACACACAAGTAAGGAGGCATTTAGGGTGCTTTACACTGCCTACGTAAGGCCAGTCTTAGAGTATGCCGCCTCATCATGGAGTCCCCATCTGAAGAAGCATATAATGAAACTGGAAAAGGTTCAGAGGTTTGCAACGAGACTCGTCCCAGAGCTACGAGGGATGGGGTATGAAGAGCGCCTGAGGGAACTGTGCCTTACGACACTAGAAAGAAGAAGGGAGAGGGGGGGACATGATAGGAACGTATAAGATACTCAGAGGAATTGACAGAGTGGACATAGACGAAATGTTCACACGGAATAGTAACAGAACGAGAGGACATGGATGGAAGCATGAAACTCAGATGAGTCACAGAGATGTTAGGAAGTTTTCTTTTAGCGTGAGAGTAGTGGGGAAATGGAATGCACTTCAGGAACAGGTTGTGGAAGCAAATACTATTCATAATTTTAAAACCAGGTATGATAGGGAAATGGGACAGGAGTCATTGCTGTAAACAACCGATGCTCGAAAGGCGGGATCCAAGAGTCAATGCTCGATCCTGCAGACACAACTAGGTGAGTACAACTAGGTGAGTACACACACACACACACACACACACACACACACACACACACACACACACACACACACACAGAAACACACACTCACACACACACACACACACACACACACACACACACACACACACACACACACACACACACACACACACACACACACACACACACACACACACACACACACACACACACACACACACACACACACACACACACACACAAGTAAGGAGGCATTTAGGGCGCTTTACACTGCCTACGTAAGGCCAGTCTTAGAGTATGCCGCCTCATCATGGAGTCCCCATCTGAAGAAGCATATAATGAAACTGGAAAAGGTTCAGAGGTTTGTAACGAGACTCGTCCCAGAGCTACGAGGGATGGGGTATGAAGAGCGCCTGAGGGAACTGTGCCTTACGACACTAGAAAGAAGAAGGGAGAGGGGGGACATGATAGGAACTTATAAGATACTCAGAGGAATTGACAGAGTGGACATAGACGAAATGTTCACACGGAATAGTAACAGAACGAGAGGACATGGATGGAAGCATGAAACTCAGATGAGTCACAGAGATGTTAGGAAGTTTTCTTTTAGCGTGAGAGTAGTGGGGAAATGGAATGCACTTCAGGAACAGGTTGTGGAAGCAAATACTATTCATAATTTTAAAACCAGGTATGATAGCGAATTGGGACAGGAGTCATTGCTGTAAACAACCGATGCTCGAAAGGCGGGATCCAAGAGTCAATGCTCGATCCTGCAGACACAACTAGGTGAGTACAACTAGGAGAGTACACACACACACACACACACACACACACACACACAAGTAAGGAGGCATTTAGGGCGCTTTACACTGCCTACGTAAGGCCAGTCTTAGAGTATGCCGCCTCATCATGGAGTCCCCATCTGAAGAAGCATATAATGAAACTGGAAAAGGTTCAGAGGTTTGCAACGAGACTCGTCCCAGAGCTACGAGGGATGGGGTATGAAGAGCGCCTGAGGGAACTGTGCCTTACGACACTAGAAAGAAGAAGGGAGAGGGGGGACATGATAGGAACTTATAAGATACTCAGAGGAATTGACAGAGTGGACATAGACGAAATGTTCACACGGAATAGTAACAGAACGAGAGGACATGGTTGGAAGCTTGAAACTCAGATGAGTCACAGAGATGTTAGGAAGTTTTCTTTTAGCGTGAGAGTAGTGGGGAAATGGAATGCACTTCAGGAACAGGTTGTGGAAGCAAATACTATTCATAATTTTAAAACCAGGTATGATAGGGAAATGGGACAGGAGTCATTGCTGTAAACAACCGATGCTCGAAAGGCGGGATCCAAGAGTCAATGCTCGATCCTGCAGACACAACTAGGTGAGTACAACTAGGTGAGTACACACACACACACACACACACACACACACACACACACACACACACACACACACACACACACACAAGTAAGGAGGCATTTAGGGTGCTTTACACTGCCTACGTAAGGCCAGTCTTAGAGTATGCCGCCTCATCATGGAGTCCCCATCTGAAGAAGCATATAATGAAACTGGAAAAGGTTCAGAGGTTTGCAACGAGACTCGTCCCAGAGCTACGAGGGATGGGGTATGAAGAGCGCCTGAGGGAACTGTGCCTTACGACACTAGAAAGAAGAAGGGAGAGGGGGGGACATGATAGGAACGTATAAGATACTCAGAGGAATTGACAGAGTGGACATAGACGAAATGTTCACACGGAATAGTAACAGAACGAGAGGACATGGATGGAAGCATGAAACTCAGATGAGTCACAGAGATGTTAGGAAGTTTTCTTTTAGCGTGAGAGTAGTGGGGAAATGGAATGCACTTCAGGAACAGGTTGTGGAAGCAAATACTATTCATAATTTTAAAACCAGGTATGATAGGGAAATGGGACAGGAGTCATTGCTGTAAACAACCGATGCTCGAAAGGCGGGATCCAAGAGTCAATGCTCGATCCTGCAGACACAACTAGGTGAGTACAACTAGGTGAGTACACACACACACACACACACACACACACACACACACACACACAGAAACACACACTCACACACACACACACACACACACACACACACACACACACACACACACACACACACACACACACACACACACACACACACACACACACACACACACACACACACACACACACACACACACACACACACACACACACACAAGTAAGGAGGCATTTAGGGCGCTTTACACTGCCTACGTAAGGCCAGTCTTAGAGTATGCCGCCTCATCATGGAGTCCCCATCTGAAGAAGCATATAATGAAACTGGAAAAGGTTCAGAGGTTTGTAACGAGACTCGTCCCAGAGCTACGAGGGATGGGGTATGAAGAGCGCCTGAGGGAACTGTGCCTTACGACACTAGAAAGAAGAAGGGAGAGGGGGGACATGATAGGAACTTATAAGATACTCAGAGGAATTGACAGAGTGGACATAGACGAAATGTTCACACGGAATAGTAACAGAACGAGAGGACATGGATGGAAGCATGAAACTCAGATGAGTCACAGAGATGTTAGGAAGTTTTCTTTTAGCGTGAGAGTAGTGGGGAAATGGAATGCACTTCAGGAACAGGTTGTGGAAGCAAATACTATTCATAATTTTAAAACCAGGTATGATAGCGAATTGGGACAGGAGTCATTGCTGTAAACAACCGATGCTCGAAAGGCGGGATCCAAGAGTCAATGCTCGATCCTGCAGACACAACTAGGTGAGTACAACTAGGAGAGTACACACACACACACACACACACACACACACACACAAGTAAGGAGGCATTTAGGGCGCTTTACACTGCCTACGTAAGGCCAGTCTTAGAGTATGCCGCCTCATCATGGAGTCCCCATCTGAAGAAGCATATAATGAAACTGGAAAAGGTTCAGAGGTTTGCAACGAGACTCGTCCCAGAGCTACGAGGGATGGGGTATGAAGAGCGCCTGAGGGAACTGTGCCTTACGACACTAGAAAGAAGAAGGGAGAGGGGGGACATGATAGGAACTTATAAGATACTCAGAGGAATTGACAGAGTGGACATAGACGAAATTTTCACACGGAATAGTAACAGAACGAGAGGACATGGATGGAAGCTTGAAACTCAGATGAGTCACAGAGATGTTAGGAAGTTTTCTTTTAGCGTGAGAGTAGTGGGGAAATGGAATGCACTTCAGGAACAGGTTGTGGAAGCAAATACTACTCATAATTTTAAAACCAGGTATGATAGGGAAATGGGACAGGAGTCATTGCTGTAAACAACCGATGCTCGAAAGGCGGGATCCAAGAGTCAATGCTCGATCCTGCAGATACAACTAGGTGAGTACAACTAGGTGAGTACACACACACACACACACAC
>NW_027190162.1:0-51141 GCF_040958095.1 Procambarus clarkii
CCAAAGGTTCGTGTCAGAAAATAAGGAGCGAGAATAGGTTGGTTAGGTTAGGTTGGTTAGGTTAGGTTGGTTAGGTTGGTTGGTTAGGTTGGTTGGTTAAGTTGGTTGGTTAGGTTGGTTCGTTAGGTTGGTTAGGTTGGTTGGTTAGGTTGGTTGGTTAGGTTGGTTAGGTTGGTTGGTTGGTTAGGTTAGGTTGGTTGGTTAGGTTGGTTGGTTAGGTTAGGTTGGTTGGTTAGGTAGGTTGGTTAGGGTGGCTGGTTAGGATGGTTAGGTTGGTTGGTTAGGCTGGTTGGTTGGTTAGGTTGGTTAGTTAGGCTGGTTGGTTAGGTTAGGTTGGTTAGTTTGGTTGGTTAGGTTTGTTGGTTAGGTTAGATTGCTTAGGTTGGTTGATTAGGTTGGTTGATTTGGTTGGTTGATTTTGTTGGTTGGTTAGGTTAGGTAGCTTAGGTTGGTTGACTAGGTTGGTTAGGTTGGTTGGTTTGGTTGGTTGGTTAGGTGGGTTAGGTTAGGTGGGTTGTTTGGTTAGGTTGGTTGGTTAGGTGGGATAATTAGGTTAGGTTGGTTGGTTAGGTTAGGTTGCTTAGGTTGGTTGATTAGGTTGCTTAGGTTGGTTGATTAGGTTGGTTAGGTTAGGTTGCTTAGGTTGGTTGATTAGGTTGGTTAGGTTGGTTGGTAAGGTTGGTTAGGTTGGTTAGAATTAGAATTTGAGTTTAGAATTTTAGGTTAGAACAAACATAAGTATGGTTTAATAAGCAATTTAGATAATATGTACGCTTAGGTTGGTTAAGTTGGGTTGGTTAGGGTATGTTGGTAAGGTACAGTTAAGGTTGGTTATTTTGTAGTTGACTGTGTAAGGCAATATTTGTATTATTCCACTGACTGATATATATATATATATATATATATATATATATATATATATATATATATATATATATATATATATATATATATATATATATATATATATATATATATATACATTTATATATATATATATATATATATATATATAATATATATATATATATATATATATATATATATATATATATATATATATATATATATATATATATATATATATATATATATATAAATATATATATATTTCGGTTAGGTTAGGTTGGTTTAGGCTAGGAAATAGGCTACGTTTGTAAAAATAGCAATAGGTAAAAAAATAAAAAAAATGAATAAAGTATAAATAAATTATAATTTATTTAAAAACAATAAAAATATGAAGAGAAAAAAATAGCTTTAATTTTAGGTAACGTATCTTATCACCGAATGCCTCTGTTCACCTAGCAGTAAATAGGTATCCAGGAGTTGGTTAGGTTAGGTTAGTTTTGGCTAGGAAATAAGCTACGTTTGGAGGGTTAGGTTAGGTTATTTTTGGCTAGGAAATAGGCTAGGTTTGTAGAAATAGGGCAGTAATTGTAGGTAGCGTTTCCTATCACCGAATGCCTCTATTCACCTAGCAGTAAATAGGTATCCAGAAGTTAGTTAGTTAGGTTAGTTTAGATAAGGTTAGGTTAGGTTAAATTAGGTTAGGTTAGATTAGGTTAGGTTAGTTATTGCTGGGAAATAGGCTAGGTTTGTAGAAATAAAAATAGGGTTGTAACTGTTGGTAGCAATTCTTATCACCGAATGCCTCTGTTCACCTAGCAGTAAATTGGTATGTAGGAGTTAGTTAGGATAGGTTAGGTTAGGTTAGATTAGGTTATATTTGTTCTGGCTAGGAAATAGGCTAGGTTTGTAGAAATAGAAAAAGGGCTGTAATTGTTCGTAACGTTTCCTATCACCGAATGCCTCTGTTCACCTAGTAGTAAGTAAGTATCCAGGAGTTAGTTAGGTTAGATTGGGTTAGATTAGTTTAGGCTAGGAAATAGGCTAGGTTTGTAGAAATTGAAATAGGGCTGTAATTGTTGGTAGCGTTTCCTATCACCGAGTGCCTCTGTTCACCTAGCAGTAAGTAAGTATCCAAAAGTTAGTTAGTTTAGGTTAGGTTAGATTAGGTTACGTTAGTTTTGGCTAAGAAATAGGCTAGGTTTGTAGAAAAAGAAATAGGGCTTTAATTGTTGGTAGCGTTTCCTATCACCGAATTCCTCTGTTCACCTAGCAGTAAATAGGTATCCAGGAGTTAGTTAGGTTAGGTTAGGTTAGATTAGGTTAGGTTGGTTTAGGCCTAGGTTTGTAGAAATAGGGCTGTAATTGTTGGTAGTGTTTCCTATGACCGAATGCCTCTGTTCACCTAGCAGTAAATAGGTATCCAGGAGTTAGTTAGGTTAGGTTAGATTGGGTTAGGTTAGTTAAGGCTAGGAAATAGGCTAGGTTTGTAGAAATAAAAAAAGGGTTCTAATTGTTGGTAGAGTTTCCTATTACCGATTGCCTCTGTTTACCTAGCAGTTAATAGGTATCCAAGAGTTAGTTAGGTTAGGTTAGGTTAGGTTAGATTAGCTTAGGTTAGGTTAGATTAGGTTAGATTAGGTTAGGTTAGATTAAATTTGGTTGGTTTAGGCTAGGTTTGTAGAAATGAGGCTGTAATTGTTGGGAGCGTTTCCTATCACCGAATGCCTGTGTTCACCTAGCAGTAAATAGGTATCCAGGAGTTACTAATTAAGCTAGCTACTTGGGGCATGGTGAGTGAGTGAGGGTTAGTTTGTCAGTCACTAGTTGGACCTTGTGGGGTGGTGGGTGTTGGAGACCACTATAAGCCTAACATGTATAAAGTGCCTGTCTGCCTGTCCCCCGACTCAATCATGTTACATGTATTGACTAAATGAAGCCTAAGAGAGCATAGCCAAGGCCTAAGATGAGTTATTTGTCAGCAGCAGCAGCAACTTGTGCGACATCAGTGGCAGCGGCGGCATCCCATCCTTTTCTATTTTGGAGCAACAGTAGTAGTAGTAGTAGTAGTCCATTTGTTGTTGGTTAATTTGACTAAATAGTTGCAGTAAGTGCTATCATTAATGGAGAATTGGCTGCTATGTGTGAGTATCCTCCGCCTACCTGCCCGCCCGCCGCAGTTACCATTATCTTGTCTCACTCACTCACATGTGATTAGTTACTACTTGTATACAATAGCAACGGCCATATTACCTACCTATCACCTTGAGAACACTGCGTCTCGTCCCATACATCAGTCAGGTTAAGCACCGTTGACTTTGGTTAGTACTTGGATGGGTGTCCTGCCTGGGAACACCAACTGCTGCTGATGGTATACATATTTGGGCAGTCTCCGTGGGTCAGTGTGTGTGTGTGTGTACAAGAATGTCGCACATGGAAATGTGTACATGCCATTTTAATAATAGTTTACCATCCATGAAGAAAACGTCTACCTATTTCTCATTCCATTGTCTCTCTCTGCCGGCCGGCCTACCTACCTGCTAAAACTTGTCCACTCAATATGCTGTTGAATATCTATCTCCAGTGATCACTTACCCTTAATTCCTACATTATTAACCAAATGATCTCATTAACAAATCTCTACACAAATCAACCACCTACTTTCCTGCTAACATCAATCACAACAACTAATACACTCAACTCAGTCCCAAACACTTTTCTTATTCCTTCCTCAACACCTCGCCCTATATAACCTATCTTACAAAATTAAATTTAAATACCTAACTGCCAACCCATCCCCCATCCCTTCCCCTCCCCTCCCCCTCCAATTGAGCCCCCCTCAATTGAGGGGGGCTCAACCACACTTCCCTCTGTAGCTCCTCCGGACCCCTCCCAAACCAAAACTCTCCACCCCATACAATAGAGGCCGCCGTACCCCTACCCCTCATACCACCCCCACAATTACCCCACAATCCCCATCCCCTGCCCAACACAGAAAATTGCGGCCACAACGCTATATTTAACCAGCTAAAACTTTCGTTCCTTCGCCCATGTACTATTTATTCTTGAAATAAAACAAGGAAAAACACAAACTGGATTTTCCTTTCGTAGTAAAACATATATTTTACAGAACGAGGCCTAAAATAGCACATATTAGATATTGGGTTAATTGTTTACCATTCACAAACTCTTTTGGAAACACCACACTAATTATTAATTAATACATACTTTTAAACACACACACACACACACATGTCAGTTAGCCTAAATTCTCCAACATTCATTCATAAAACCGCCTGTCAGGACTGCAACCTCATCAAACAAAGCTGTCAGGTATTTCTAACTGACAACACAAGATAACAACTTCACATATCAATCATTGCAACTGTTGATCAAAAGATACTAACTAACCTTGCTATGAGATATAAATACAAGTGAAAAATTTGATCCTGAAGGCAACTCCAGCGTGGCCTAGTCGGATAGAACATATTCTTAATCTGGATAGACCTGCATTCGAGCCTGTCGGAACAGTTGCAAGTACAGGGCACAGATTTCTCTGTGTGTCCCCTCATGTAGGAGCATCAGTTTCGATAGACTCTCTGGATAGCCGAAGAGTGATTGACTGACCCCTTAGAATGTGGGGAAGGGTTGAAGTCCGGGGGCCCACGTAAGGATACCTGGATCCACTGACCTCTGGGAGGTCTTTCAATCCACCTGGATTTCAGGTGGGGAGAAGGGAGGCAATTTGGGTCGACACAAATAGCTTCCTGGACCCAAAACCGCATGAGTACACGGACACGCACACAGACACTCATGGACTCTGACACGAACCAAAGGTTCGTGTCAGAAAATAAGGAGCGAGAATAGGTTGGTTAGGTTAGGTTGGTTAGGTTAGGTTGGTTAGGTTGGTTGGTTAGGTTGGTTGGTTAAGTTGGTTGGTTAGGTTGGTTCGTTAGGTTGGTTAGGTTGGTTGGTTAGGTTGGTTGGTTAGGTTGGTTAGGTTGGTTGGTTGGTTAGGTTAGGTTGGTTGGTTAGGTTGGTTGGTTAGGTTAGGTTGGTTGGTTAGGTAGGTTGGTTAGGGTGGCTGGTTAGGATGGTTAGGTTGGTTGGTTAGGCTGGTTGGTTGGTTAGGTTGGTTAGTTAGGCTGGTTGGTTAGGTTAGGTTGGTTAGTTTGGTTGGTTAGGTTTGTTGGTTAGGTTAGATTGCTTAGGTTGGTTGATTAGGTTGGTTGATTTGGTTGGTTGATTTTGTTGGTTGGTTAGGTTAGGTAGCTTAGGTTGGTTGACTAGGTTGGTTAGGTTGGTTGGTTTGGTTGGTTGGTTAGGTGGGTTAGGTTAGGTGGGTTGTTTGGTTAGGTTGGTTGGTTAGGTGGGATAATTAGGTTAGGTTGGTTGGTTAGGTTAGGTTGCTTAGGTTGGTTGATTAGGTTGCTTAGGTTGGTTGATTAGGTTGGTTAGGTTAGGTTGCTTAGGTTGGTTGATTAGGTTGGTTAGGTTGGTTGGTAAGGTTGGTTAGGTTGGTTAGAATTAGAATTTGAGTTTAGAATTTTAGGTTAGAACAAACATAAGTATGGTTTAATAAGCAATTTAGATAATATGTACGCTTAGGTTGGTTAAGTTGGGTTGGTTAGGGTATGTTGGTAAGGTACAGTTAAGGTTGGTTATTTTGTAGTTGACTGTGTAAGGCAATATTTGTATTATTCCACTGACTGATATATATATATATATATATATATATATATATATATATATATATATATATATATATATATATATATATATATATATATATATATATATATATATATACATTTATATATATATATATATATATATATATATATATATATAATATATATATATATATATATATATATATATATATATATATATATATATATATATATATATATATATATATATATATATATATATATATATATATATATATATATATAACTGAAAACTCACACCCCAGAAGTGACTCGAACCCATACTCCCAGAAGCAACGCATCTGGTATGTACAAGACGCCTTAATCCACTTGACCATCACGACCGGACAAAATGAGGTGATAGCCGAGGCTATTTGAACCACCCCACCGCCGGCACTCGGATAGTTATCTTGGGCATAGCATTTTACCAAATCACCTCATTCTTTGGGGCAACACGTGAGGAACACAAATGCGAACAAGCCTGAATGGTCCCCAGGACATATGCAACTGAAAACTCACACCCCAGAAGTGACTCGAACCCATACTCCCAGAAGCAACGCATCTGGTATGTACAAGACGCCTTAATCCACTTGACCATCACGACCGGACAAAATGAGGTGATAGCCGAGGCTATTTGAACCACCCCACCGCCGGCACTCGGATAGTTATCTTGGGCATAGCATTTTACCAAATCACCTCATTCTTTGGGGCAACACGTGAGGAACACAAATGCGAACAAGCCTGAATGGTCCCCAGGACATATGCAACTGAAAACTCACACCCCAGAAGTGACTCGAACCCATACTCCCAGAAGCAACGCATCTGGTATGTACAAGACGCCTTAATCCACTTGACCATCACGACCGGACAAAATGAGATGATAGCCGAGGCTATTTGAACCACCCCACCGCCGGCACTCGGATAGTTATCTTGGGCATAGCATTTTACCAAATCACCTCATTCTTTGGGGCAACACGTGAGGAACACAAATGCGAACAAGCCTGAATGGTCCCCAGGACATATGCAACTGAAAACTCACACCCCAGAAGTGACTCGAACCCATACTCCCAGAAGCAACGCATCTGGTATGTACAAGACGCCTTAATCCACTTGACCATCACGACCGGACAAAATGAGGTGATAGCCGAGGCTATTTGAACCACCCCACCGCCGGCACTCGGATAGTTATCTTGGGCATAGCATTTTACCAAATCACCTCATTCTTTGGGGCAACACGTGAGGAACACAAATGCGAACAAGCCTGAATGGTCCCCAGGACATATGCAACTGAAAACTCACACCCCAGAAGTGACTCGAACCCATACTCCCAGAAGCAACGCATCTGGTATGTACAAGACGCCTTAATCCACTTGACCATCACGACCGGACAAAATGAGGTGATAGCCGAGGCTATTTGAACCACCCCACCGCCGGCACTCGGATAGTTATCTTGGGCATAGCATTTTACCAAATCACCTCATTCTTTGGGGCAACACGTGAGGAACACAAATGCGAACAAGCCTGAATGGTCCCCAGGACATATGCAACTGAAAACTCACACCCCAGAAGTGACTCGAACCCATACTCCCAGAAGCAACGCATCTGGTATGTACAAGACGCCTTAATCCACTTGACCATCACGACCGGACAAAATGAGGTGATAGCCGAGGCTATTTGAACCACCCCACCGCCGGCACTCGGATAGTTATCTTGGGCATAGCATTTTACCAAATCACCTCATTCTTTGGGGCAACACGTGAGGAACACAAATGCGAACAAGCCTGAATGGTCCCCAGGACATATGCAACTGAAAACTCACACCCCAGAAGTGACTCGAACCCATACTCCCAGAAGCAACGCATCTGGTATGTACAAGACGCCTTAATCCACTTGACCATCACGACCGGACAAAATGAGGTGATAGCCGAGGCTATTTGAACCACCCCACCGCCGGCACTCGGATAGTTATCTTGGGCATAGCATTTTACCAAATCACCTCATTCTTTGGGGCAACACGTGAGGAACACAAATGCGAACAAGCCTGAATGGTCCCCAGGACATATGCAACTGAAAACTCACACCCCAGAAGTGACTCGAACCCATACTCCCAGAAGCAACGCATCTGGTATGTACAAGACGCCTTAATCCACTTGACCATCACGACCGGACAAAATGAGGTGATAGCCGAGGCTATTTGAACCACCCCACCGCCGGCACTCGGATAGTTATCTTGGGCATAGCATTTTACCAAATCACCTCATTCTTTGGGGCAACACGTGAGGAACACAAATGCGAACAAGCCTGAATGGTCCCCAGGACATATGCAACTGAAAACTCACACCCCAGAAGTGACTCGAACCCATACTCCCAGAAGCAACGCATCTGGTATGTACAAGACGCCTTAATCCACTTGACCATCACGACCGGACAAAATGAGGTGATAGCCGAGGCTATTTGAACCACCCCACCGCCGGCACTCGGATAGTTATCTTGGGCATAGCATTTTACCAAATCACCTCATTCTTTGGGGCAACACGTGAGGAACACAAATGCGAACAAGCCTGAATGGTCCCCAGGACATATGCAACTGAAAACTCACACCCCAGAAGTGACTCGAACCCATACTCCCAGAAGCAACGCATCTGGTATGTACAAGACGCCTTAATCCACTTGACCATCACGACCGGACAAAATGAGGTGATAGCCGAGGCTATTTGAACCACCCCACCGCCGGCACTCGGATAGTTATCTTGGGCATAGCATTTTACCAAATCACCTCATTCTTTGGGGCAACACGTGAGGAACACAAATGCGAACAAGCCTGAATGGTCCCCAGGACATATGCAACTGAAAACTCACACCCCAGAAGTGACTCGAACCCATACTCCCAGAAGCAACGCATCTGGTATGTACAAGACGCCTTAATCCACTTGACCATCACGACCGGACAAAATGAGGTGATAGCCGAGGCTATTTGAACCACCCCACCGCCGGCACTCGGATAGTTATCTTGGGCATAGCATTTTACCAAATCACCTCATTCTTTGGGGCAACACGTGAGGAACACAAATGCGAACAAGCCTGAATGGTCCCCAGGACATATGCAACTGAAAACTCACACCCCAGAAGTGACTCGAACCCATACTCCCAGAAGCAACGCATCTGGTATGTACAAGACGCCTTAATCCACTTGACCATCACGACCGGACAAAATGAGGTGATAGCCGAGGCTATTTGAACCACCCCACCGCCGGCACTCGGATAGTTATCTTGGGCATAGCATTTTACCAAATCACCTCATTCTTTGGGGCAACACGTGAGGAACACAAATGCGAACAAGCCTGAATGGTCCCCAGGACATATGCAACTGAAAACTCACACCCCAGAAGTGACTCGAACCCATACTCCCAGAAGCAACGCATCTGGTATGTACAAGACGCCTTAATCCACTTGACCATCACGACCGGACAAAATGAGGTGATAGCCGAGGCTATTTGAACCACCCCACCGCCGGCACTCGGATAGTTATCTTGGGCATAGCATTTTACCAAATCACCTCATTCTTTGGGGCAACACGTGAGGAACACAAATGCGAACAAGCCTGAATGGTCCCCAGGACATATGCAACTGAAAACTCACACCCCAGAAGTGACTCGAACCCATACTCCCAGAAGCAACGCATCTGGTATGTACAAGACGCCTTAATCCACTTGACCATCACGACCGGACAAAATGAGGTGATAGCCGAGGCTATTTGAACCACCCCACCGCCGGCACTCGGATAGTTATCTTGGGCATAGCATTTTACCAAATCACCTCATTCTTTGGGGCAACACGTGAGGAACACAAATGCGAACAAGCCTGAATGGTCCCCAGGACATATGCAACTGAAAACTCACACCCCAGAAGTGACTCGAACCCATACTCCCAGAAGCAACGCATCTGGTATGTACAAGACGCCTTAATCCACTTGACCATCACGACCGGACAAAATGAGGTGATAGCCGAGGCTATTTGAACCACCCCACCGCCGGCACTCGGATAGTTATCTTGGGCATAGCATTTTACCAAATCACCTCATTCTTTGGGGCAACACGTGAGGAACACAAATGCGAACAAGCCTGAATGGTCCCCAGGACATATGCAACTGAAAACTCACACCCCAGAAGTGACTCGAACCCATACTCCCAGAAGCAACGCATCTGGTATGTACAAGACGCCTTAATCCACTTGACCATCACGACCGGACAAAATGAGGTGATAGCCGAGGCTATTTGAACCACCCCACCGCCGGCACTCGGATAGTTATCTTGGGCATAGCATTTTACCAAATCACCTCATTCTTTGGGGCAACACGTGAGGAACACAAATGCGAACAAGCCTGAATGGTCCCCAGGACATATGCAACTGAAAACTCATTTGTGTTCCTCACGTGTTGCCCCAAAGAATGAGGTGATTTGGTAAAATGCTATGCCCAAGATAACAATCCGAGTGCCGGCGGTGGGGT
This sequence comes from Procambarus clarkii, assembly GCF_040958095.1. NCBI lineage: Eukaryota > Metazoa > Arthropoda > Malacostraca > Decapoda > Cambaridae > Procambarus > Procambarus clarkii. The sequence goes on from NW_027190162.1 coordinate 10,066, forward strand.
GGTTCAAATAGCCTCGGCTATCACCTCATTTTGTCCGGTCGTGATGGTCAAGTGGATTAAGGCGTCTTGTACATACCAGATGCGTTGCTTCTGGGAGTATGGGTTCGAGTCACTTCTGGGGTGTGAGTTTTCAGTTGCATATGTCCTGGGGACCATTCAGGCTTGTTCGCATTTGTGTTCCTCACGTGTTGCCCCAAAGAATGAGGTGATTTGGTAAAATGCTATGCCCAAGATAACTATCCGAGTGCCGGCGGTGGGGTGGTTCAAATAGCCTCGGCTATCACCTCATTTTGTCCGGTCGTGATGGTCAAGTGGATTAAGGCGTCTTGTACATACCAGATGCGTTGCTTCTGGGAGTATGGGTTCGAGTCACTTCTGGGGTGTGAGTTTTCAGTTGCATATGTCCTGGGGACCATTCAGGCTTGTTCGCATTTGTGTTCCTCACGTGTTGCCCCAAAGAATGAGGTGATTTGGTAAAATGCTATGCCCAAGATAACTATCCGAGTGCCGGCGGTGGGGTGGTTCAAATAGCCTCGGCTATCACCTCATTTTGTCCGGTCGTGATGGTCAAGTGGATTAAGGCGTCTTGTACATACCAGATGCGTTGCTTCTGGGAGTATGGGTTCGAGTCACTTCTGGGGTGTGAGTTTTCAGTTGCATATGTCCTGGGGACCATTCAGGCTTGTTCGCATTTGTGTTCCTCACGTGTTGCCCCAAAGAATGAGGTGATTTGGTAAAATGCTATGCCCAAGATAACTATCCGAGTGCCGGCGGTGGGGTGGTTCAAATAGCCTCGGCTATCACCTCATTTTGTCCGGTCGTGATGGTCAAGTGGATTAAGGCGTCTTGTACATACCAGATGCGTTGCTTCTGGGAGTATGGGTTCGAGTCACTTCTGGGGTGTGAGTTTTCAGTTGCATATGTCCTGGGGACCATTCAGGCTTGTTCGCATTTGTGTTCCTCACGTGTTGCCCCAAAGAATGAGGTGATTTGGTAAAATGCTATGCCCAAGATAACTATCCGAGTGCCGGCGGTGGGGTGGTTCAAATAGCCTCGGCTATCACCTCATTTTGTCCGGTCGTGATGGTCAAGTGGATTAAGGCGTCTTGTACATACCAGATGCGTTGCTTCTGGGAGTATGGGTTCGAGTCACTTCTGGGGTGTGAGTTTTCAGTTGCATATGTCCTGGGGACCATTCAGGCTTGTTCGCATTTGTGTTCCTCACGTGTTGCCCCAAAGAATGAGGTGATTTGGTAAAATGCTATGCCCAAGATAACTATCCGAGTGCCGGCGGTGGGGTGGTTCAAATAGCCTCGGCTATCACCTCATTTTGTCCGGTCGTGATGGTCAAGTGGATTAAGGCGTCTTGTACATACCAGATGCGTTGCTTCTGGGAGTATGGGTTCGAGTCACTTCTGGGGTGTGAGTTTTCAGTTGCATATGTCCTGGGGACCATTCAGGCTTGTTCGCATTTGTGTTCCTCACGTGTTGCCCCAAAGAATGAGGTGATTTGGTAAAATGCTATGCCCAAGATAACTATCCGAGTGCCGGCGGTGGGGTGGTTCAAATAGCCTCGGCTATCACCTCATTTTGTCCGGTCGTGATGGTCAAGTGGATTAAGGCGTCTTGTACATACCAGATGCGTTGCTTCTGGGAGTATGGGTTCGAGTCACTTCTGGGGTGTGAGTTTTCAGTTGCATATGTCCTGGGGACCATTCAGGCTTGTTCGCATTTGTGTTCCTCACGTGTTGCCCCAAAGAATGAGGTGATTTGGTAAAATGCTATGCCCAAGATAACTATCCGAGTGCCGGCGGTGGGGTGGTTCAAATAGCCTCGGCTATCACCTCATTTTGTCCGGTCGTGATGGTCAAGTGGATTAAGGCGTCTTGTACATACCAGATGCGTTGCTTCTGGGAGTATGGGTTCGAGTCACTTCTGGGGTGTGAGTTTTCAGTTGCATATGTCCTGGGGACCATTCAGGCTTGTTCGCATTTGTGTTCCTCACGTGTTGCCCCAAAGAATGAGGTGATTTGGTAAAATGCTATGCCCAAGATAACTATCCGAGTGCCGGCGGTGGGGTGGTTCAAATAGCCTCGGCTATCACCTCATTTTGTCCGGTCGTGATGGTCAAGTGGATTAAGGCGTCTTGTACATACCAGATGCGTTGCTTCTGGGAGTGGTTCGAGTCACTTCTGGGGTGTGAGTTTTCAGTTGCATATGTCCTGGGGACCATTCAGGCTTGTTCGCATATATATATATATATATATATAAATATATATATATTTCGGTTAGGTTAGGTTGGTTTAGGCTAGGAAATAGGCTACGTTTGTAAAAATAGCAATAGGTAAAAAAATAAAAAAAATGAATAAAGTATAAATAAATTATAATTTATTTAAAAACAATAAAAATATGAAGAGAAAAAAATAGCTTTAATTTTAGGTAACGTATCTTATCACCGAATGCCTCTGTTCACCTAGCAGTAAATAGGTATCCAGGAGTTGGTTAGGTTAGGTTAGTTTTGGCTAGGAAATAAGCTACGTTTGGAGGGTTAGGTTAGGTTATTTTTGGCTAGGAAATAGGCTAGGTTTGTAGAAATAGGGCAGTAATTGTAGGTAGCGTTTCCTATCACCGAATGCCTCTATTCACCTAGCAGTAAATAGGTATCCAGAAGTTAGTTAGTTAGGTTAGTTTAGATAAGGTTAGGTTAGGTTAAATTAGGTTAGGTTAGATTAGGTTAGGTTAGTTATTGCTGGGAAATAGGCTAGGTTTGTAGAAATAAAAATAGGGTTGTAACTGTTGGTAGCAATTCTTATCACCGAATGCCTCTGTTCACCTAGCAGTAAATTGGTATGTAGGAGTTAGTTAGGATAGGTTAGGTTAGGTTAGATTAGGTTATATTTGTTCTGGCTAGGAAATAGGCTAGGTTTGTAGAAATAGAAAAAGGGCTGTAATTGTTCGTAACGTTTCCTATCACCGAATGCCTCTGTTCACCTAGTAGTAAGTAAGTATCCAGGAGTTAGTTAGGTTAGATTGGGTTAGATTAGTTTAGGCTAGGAAATAGGCTAGGTTTGTAGAAATTGAAATAGGGCTGTAATTGTTGGTAGCGTTTCCTATCACCGAGTGCCTCTGTTCACCTAGCAGTAAGTAAGTATCCAAAAGTTAGTTAGTTTAGGTTAGGTTAGATTAGGTTACGTTAGTTTTGGCTAAGAAATAGGCTAGGTTTGTAGAAAAAGAAATAGGGCTTTAATTGTTGGTAGCGTTTCCTATCACCGAATTCCTCTGTTCACCTAGCAGTAAATAGGTATCCAGGAGTTAGTTAGGTTAGGTTAGGTTAGATTAGGTTAGGTTGGTTTAGGCCTAGGTTTGTAGAAATAGGGCTGTAATTGTTGGTAGTGTTTCCTATGACCGAATGCCTCTGTTCACCTAGCAGTAAATAGGTATCCAGGAGTTAGTTAGGTTAGGTTAGATTGGGTTAGGTTAGTTAAGGCTAGGAAATAGGCTAGGTTTGTAGAAATAAAAAAAGGGTTCTAATTGTTGGTAGAGTTTCCTATTACCGATTGCCTCTGTTTACCTAGCAGTTAATAGGTATCCAAGAGTTAGTTAGGTTAGGTTAGGTTAGGTTAGATTAGCTTAGGTTAGGTTAGATTAGGTTAGATTAGGTTAGGTTAGATTAAATTAGGTTGGTTTAGGCTAGGTTTGTAGAAATGAGGCTGTAATTGTTGGGAGCGTTTCCTATCACCGAATGCCTGTGTTCACCTAGCAGTAAATAGGTATCCAGGAGTTACTAATTAAGCTAGCTACTTGGGGCATGGTGAGTGAGTGAGGGTTAGTTTGTCAGTCACTAGTTGGACCTTGTGGGGTGGTGGGTGTTGGAGACCACTATAAGCCTAACATGTATAAAGTGCCTGTCTGCCTGTCCCCCGACTCAATCATGTTACATGTATTGACTAAATGAAGCCTAAGAGAGCATAGCCAAGGCCTAAGATGAGTTATTTGTCAGCAGCAGCAGCAACTTGTGCGACATCAGTGGCAGCGGCGGCATCCCATCCTTTTCTATTTTGGAGCAACAGTAGTAGTAGTAGTAGTAGTCCATTTGTTGTTGGTTAATTTGACTAAATAGTTGCAGTAAGTGCTATCATTAATGGAGAATTGGCTGCTATGTGTGAGTATCCTCCGCCTACCTGCCCGCCCGCCGCAGTTACCATTATCTTGTCTCACTCACTCACATGTGATTAGTTACTACTTGTATACAATAGCAACGGCCATATTACCTACCTATCACCTTGAGAACACTGCGTCTCGTCCCATACATCAGTCAGGTTAAGCACCGTTGACTTTGGTTAGTACTTGGATGGGTGTCCTGCCTGGGAACACCAACTGCTGCTGATGGTATACATATTTGGGCAGTCTCCGTGGGTCAGTGTGTGTGTGTGTACAAGAATGTCGCACATGGAAATGTGTACATGCCATTTTAATAATAGTTTACCATCCATGAAGAAAACGTCTACCTATTTCTCATTCCATTGTCTCTCTCTGCCGGCCGGCCTACCTACCTGCTAAAACTTGTCCACTCAATATGCTGTTGAATATCTATCTCCAGTGATCACTTACCCTTAATTCCTACATTATTAACCAAATGATCTCATTAACAAATCTCTACACAAATCAACCACCTACTTTCCTGCTAACATCAATCACAACAACTAATACACTCAACTCAGTCCCAAACACTTTTCTTATTCCTTCCTCAACACCTCGCCCTATATAACCTATCTTACAAAATTAAATTTAAATACCTAACTGCCAACCCATCCCCCATCCCTTCCCCTCCCCTCCCCCTCCAATTGAGCCCCCCTCAATTGAGGGGGGCTCAACCACACTTCCCTCTGTAGCTCCTCCGGACCCCTCCCAAACCAAAACTCTCCACCCCATACAATAGAGGCCGCCGTACCCCTACCCCTCATACCACCCCCACAATTACCCCACAATCCCCATCCCCTGCCCAACACAGAAAATTGCGGCCACAACGCTATATTTAACCAGCTAAAACTTTCGTTCCTTCGCCCATGTACTATTTATTCTTGAAATAAAACAAGGAAAAACACAAACTGGATTTTCCTTTCGTAGTAAAACATATATTTTACAGAACGAGGCCTAAAATAGCACATATTAGATATTGGGTTAATTGTTTACCATTCACAAACTCTTTTGGAAACACCACACTAATTATTAATTAATACATACTTTTAAACACACACACACACACACATGTCAGTTAGCCTAAATTCTCCAACATTCATTCATAAAACCGCCTGTCAGGACTGCAACCTCATCAAACAAAGCTGTCAGGTATTTCTAACTGACAACACAAGATAACAACTTCACATATCAATCATTGCAACTGTTGATCAAAAGATACTAACTAACCTTGCTATGAGATATAAATACAAGTGAAAAATTTGATCCTGAAGGCAACTCCAGCGTGGCCTAGTCGGATAGAACATATTCTTAATCTGGATAGACCTGCATTCGAGCCTGTCGGAACAGTTGCAAGTACAGGGCACAGATTTCTCTGTGTGTCCCCTCATGTAGGAGCATCAGTTTCGATAGACTCTCTGGATAGCCGAAGAGTGATTGACTGACCCCTTAGAATGTGGGGAAGGGTTGAAGTCCGGGGGCCCACGTAAGGATACCTGGATCCACTGACCTCTGGGAGGTCTTTCAATCCACCTGGATTTCAGGTGGGGAGAAGGGAGGCAATTTGGGTCGACACAAATAGCTTCCTGGACCCAAAACCGCATGAGTACACGGACACGCACACAGACACTCATGGACTCTGACACGAACCAAAGGTTCGTGTCAGAAAATAAGGAGCGAGAATAGGTTGGTTAGGTTAGGTTGGTTAGGTTAGGTTGGTTAGGTTGGTTGGTTAGGTTGGTTGGTTAAGTTGGTTGGTTGGTTAGGTTGGTTCGTTAGGTTGGTTAGGTTGGTTGGTTAGGTTGGTTGGTTAGGTTGGTTAGGTTGGTTGGTTGGTTAGGTTAGGTTGGTTGGTTAGGTTGGTTGGTTAGGTTAGGTTGGTTGGTTAGGTAGGTTGGTTAGGTTGGCTGGTTAGGATAGTTAGGTTGGTTGGTTAGGCTGGTTGGTTGGTTAGGTTGGTTAGTTAGGCTGGTTGGTTAAGTTAGGTTGGTTAGTTTGGTTGGTTAGGTTTGTTGGTTAGGTTAGATTGCTTAGGTTGGTTGACTAGGTTGGTTAGGTTGGTTGGTTTGGTTGGTTGGTTAGGTGGGTTAGGTTAGGTGGGTTGTTTGGTTAGGTTGGTTGGTTAGGTGGGATAATTAGGTTAGGTTGGTTGGTTAGGTTAGGTTGCTTAGGTTGGTTGATTAGGTTGCTTAGGTTGGTTGATTAGGTTGGTTAGGTTAGGTTGCTTAGGTTGGTTGATTAGGTTGGTTAGGTTGGTTGGTAAGGTTGGTTAGGTTGGTTAGAATTAGAATTTGAGTTTAGAATTTTAGGTTAGAACAAACATAAGTATGGTTTAATAAGCAATTTAGATAATATGTACGCTTAGGTTGGTTAAGTTGGGTTGGTTAGGGTATGTTGGTAAGGTACAGTTAAGGTTGGTTATTTTGTAGTTGACTGTGTAAGGCAATATTTGTATTATTCCACTGACTGATATATATATATATATATATATATATATATATATATATATATATATATATATATATATATATATATATATACATTTATATATATATATATATATATATATATATATATATATATATATATATATATATAATATATATATATATATATATATATATATATATATATATATATATATATATATATATATATATATATATATATATATATATATATAAATATATATATATTTCGGTTAGGTTAGGTTGGTTTAGGCTAGGAAATAGGCTACGTTTGTAAAAATAGCAATAGGTAAAAAAATAAAAAAAATGAATAAAGTATAAATAAATTATAATTTATTTAAAAACAATAAAAATATGAAGAGAAAAAAATAGCTTTAATTTTAGGTAACGTATCTTATCACCGAATGCCTCTGTTCACCTAGCAGTAAATAGGTATCCAGGAGTTGGTTAGGTTAGGTTAGTTTTGGCTAGGAAATAAGCTACGTTTGGAGGGTTAGGTTAGGTTATTTTTGGCTAGGAAATAGGCTAGGTTTGTAGAAATAGGGCAGTAATTGTAGGTAGCGTTTCCTATCACCGAATGCCTCTATTCACCTAGCAGTAAATAGGTATCCAGAAGTTAGTTAGTTAGGTTAGTTTAGATAAGGTTAGGTTAGGTTAAATTAGGTTAGGTTAGATTAGGTTAGGTTAGTTATTGCTGGGAAATAGGCTAGGTTTGTAGAAATAAAAATAGGGTTGTAACTGTTGGTAGCAATTCTTATCACCGAATGCCTCTGTTCACCTAGCAGTAAATTGGTATGTAGGAGTTAGTTAGGATAGGTTAGGTTAGGTTAGATTAGGTTATATTTGTTCTGGCTAGGAAATAGGCTAGGTTTGTAGAAATAGAAAAAGGGCTGTAATTGTTCGTAACGTTTCCTATCACCGAATGCCTCTGTTCACCTAGTAGTAAGTAAGTATCCAGGAGTTAGTTAGGTTAGATTGGGTTAGATTAGTTTAGGCTAGGAAATAGGCTAGGTTTGTAGAAATTGAAATAGGGCTGTAATTGTTGGTAGCGTTTCCTATCACCGAGTGCCTCTGTTCACCTAGCAGTAAGTAAGTATCCAAAAGTTAGTTAGTTTAGGTTAGGTTAGATTAGGTTACGTTAGTTTTGGCTAAGAAATAGGCTAGGTTTGTAGAAAAAGAAATAGGGCTTTAATTGTTGGTAGCGTTTCCTATCACCGAATTCCTCTGTTCACCTAGCAGTAAATAGGTATCCAGGAGTTAGTTAGGTTAGGTTAGGTTAGATTAGGTTAGGTTGGTTTAGGCCTAGGTTTGTAGAAATAGGGCTGTAATTGTTGGTAGTGTTTCCTATGACCGAATGCCTCTGTTCACCTAGCAGTAAATAGGTATCCAGGAGTTAGTTAGGTTAGGTTAGATTGGGTTAGGTTAGTTAAGGCTAGGAAATAGGCTAGGTTTGTAGAAATAAAAAAAGGGTTCTAATTGTTGGTAGAGTTTCCTATTACCGATTGCCTCTGTTTACCTAGCAGTTAATAGGTATCCAAGAGTTAGTTAGGTTAGGTTAGGTTAGGTTAGATTAGCTTAGGTTAGGTTAGATTAGGTTAGATTAGGTTAGGTTAGATTAAATTAGGTTGGTTTAGGCTAGGTTTGTAGAAATGAGGCTATAATTGTTGGGAGCGTTTCCTATCACCGAATGCCTGTGTTCACCTAGCAGTAAATAGGTATCCAGGAGTTACTAATTAAGCTAGCTACTTGGGGCATGGTGAGTGAGTGAGGGTTAGTTAGTCAGTCACTAGTTGGACCTTGTGGGGTGGTGGGTGTTGGAGACCACTATAAGCCTAACATGTATAAAGTGCGTGTCTGCCTGTCCCCCGACTCAATCATGTTACATGTATTGACTAAATGAAGCCTAAGAGAGCATAGCCAAGGCCTAAGATGAGTTATTTGTCAGCAGCAGCAGCAACTTGTGCGACATCAGTGGCAGCGGCGGCATCCCATCCTTTTCTATTTTGGAGCAACAGTAGTAGTAGTAGTAGTAGTCCATTTGTTGTTGGTTAATTTGACTAAATAGTTGCAGTAAGTGCTATCATTAATGGAGAATTGGCTGCTATGTGTGAGTATCCTCCGCCTACCTGCCCGCCCGCCGCAGTTACCATTATCTTGTCTCACTCACTCACATGTGATTAGTTACTACTTGTATACAATAGCAACGGCCATATTACCTACCTATCACCTTGAGAACACTGCGTCTCGTCCCATACATCAGTCAGGTTAAGCACCGTTGACTTTGGTTAGTACTTGGATGGGTGTCCTGCCTGGGAACACCAACTGCTGCTGATGGTATACATATTTGGGCAGTCTCCGTGGGTCAGTGTGTGTGTGTGTACAAGAATGTCGCACATGGAAATGTGTACATGCCATTTTAATAATAGTTTACCATCCATGAAGAAAACGTCTACCTATTTCTCATTCCATTGTCTCTCTCTGCCGGCCGGCCTACCTACCTGCTAAAACTTGTCCACTCAATATGCTGTTGAATATCTATCTCCAGTGATCACTTACCCTTAATTCCTACATTATTAACCAAATGATCTCATTAACAAATCTCTACACAAATCAACCACCTACTTTCCTGCTAACATCAATCACAACAACTAATACACTCAACTCAGTCCCAAACACTTTTCTTATTCCTTCCTCAACACCTCGCCCTATATAACCTATCTTACAAAATTAAATTTAAATACCTAACTGCCAACCCATCCCCCATCCCTTCCCCTCCCCTCCCCCTCCAATTGAGCCCCCCTCAATTGAGGGGGGCTCAACCACACTTCCCTCTGTAGCTCCTCCGGACCCCTCCCAAACCAAAACTCTCCACCCCATACAATAGAGGCCGCCGTACCCCTACCCCTCATACCACCCCCACAATTACCCCACAATCCCCATCCCCTGCCCAACACAGAAAATTGCGGCCACAACGCTATATTTAACCAGCTAAAACTTTCGTTCCTTCGCCCATGTACTATTTATTCTTGAAATAAAACAAGGAAAAACACAAACTGGATTTTCCTTTCGTAGTAAAACATATATTTTACAGAACGAGGCCTAAAATAGCACATATTAGATATTGGGTTAATTGTTTACCATTCACAAACTCTTTTGGAAACACCACACTAATTATTAATTAATACATACTTTTAAACACACACACACACACACATGTCAGTTAGCCTAAATTCTCCAACATTCATTCATAAAACCGCCTGTCAGGACTGCAACCTCATCAAACAAAGCTGTCAGGTATTTCTAACTGACAACACAAGATAACAACTTCACATATCAATCATTGCAACTGTTGATCAAAAGATACTAACTAACCTTGCTATGAGATATAAATACAAGTGAAAAATTTGATCCTGAAGGCAACTCCAGCGTGGCCTAGTCGGATAGAACATATTCTTAATCTGGATAGACCTGCATTCGAGCCTGTCGGAACAGTTGCAAGTACAGGGCACAGATTTCTCTGTGTGTCCCCTCATGTAGGAGCATCAGTTTCGATAGACTCTCTGGATAGCCGAAGAGTGATTGACTGACCCCTTAGAATGTGGGGAAGGGTTGAAGTCCGGGGGCCCACGTAAGGATACCTGGATCCACTGACCTCTGGGAGGTCTTTCAATCCACCTGGATTTCAGGTGGGGAGAAGGGAGGCAATTTGGGTCGACACAAATAGCTTCCTGGACCCAAAACCGCATGAGTACACGGACACGCACACAGACACTCATGGACTCTGACACGAACCAAAGGTTCGTGTCAGAAAATAAGGAGCGAGAATAGGTTGGTTAGGTTAGGTTGGTTAGGTTAGGTTGGTTAGGTTGGTTGGTTAGGTTGGTTGGTTAAGTTGGTTGGTTGGTTAGGTTGGTTCGTTAGGTTGGTTAGGTTGGTTGGTTAGGTTGGTTGGTTAGGTTGGTTAGGTTGGTTGGTTGGTTAGGTTAGGTTGGTTGGTTAGGTTGGTTGGTTAGGTTAGGTTGGTTGGTTAGGTAGGTTGGTTAGGTTGGCTGGTTAGGATAGTTAGGTTGGTTGGTTAGGCTGGTTGGTTGGTTAGGTTGGTTAGTTAGGCTGGTTGGTTAAGTTAGGTTGGTTAGTTTGGTTGGTTAGGTTTGTTGGTTAGGTTAGATTGCTTAGGTTGGTTGACTAGGTTGGTTAGGTTGGTTGGTTTGGTTGGTTGGTTAGGTGGGTTAGGTTAGGTGGGTTGTTTGGTTAGGTTGGTTGGTTAGGTGGGATAATTAGGTTAGGTTGGTTGGTTAGGTTAGGTTGCTTAGGTTGGTTGATTAGGTTGCTTAGGTTGGTTGATTAGGTTGGTTAGGTTAGGTTGCTTAGGTTGGTTGATTAGGTTGGTTAGGTTGGTTGGTAAGGTTGGTTAGGTTGGTTAGAATTAGAATTTGAGTTTAGAATTTTAGGTTAGAACAAACATAAGTATGGTTTAATAAGCAATTTAGATAATATGTACGCTTAGGTTGGTTAAGTTGGGTTGGTTAGGGTATGTTGGTAAGGTACAGTTAAGGTTGGTTATTTTGTAGTTGACTGTGTAAGGCAATATTTGTATTATTCCACTGACTGATATATATATATATATATATATATATATATATATATATATATATATATATATATATATATATATATATATATATATATATATATATATATATATATACATTTATATATATATATATATATATATATATATATATATATATATATATATATATAAATATATATATATATATATATATATATATATATATATATATATATATATATATATATATATATATATATATATATAAATATATATATATTTCGGTTAGGTTAGGTTGGTTTAGGCTAGGAAATAGGCTACGTTTGTAAAAATAGCAATAGGTAAAAAAATAAAAAAAATGAATAAAGTATAAATAAATTATAATTTATTTAAAAACAATAAAAATATGAAGATAAAAAAATAGCTTTAATTTTAGGTAACGTATCTTATCACCGAATGCCTCTGTTCACCTAGCAGTAAATAGGTATCCAGGAGTTGGTTAGGTTAGGTTAGTTTTGGCTAGGAAATAAGCTACGTTTGGAGGGTTAGGTTAGGTTATTTTTGGCTAGGAAATAGGCTAGGTTTGTAGAAATAGGGCAGTAATTGTAGGTAGCGTTTCCTATCACCGAATGCCTCTATTCACCTAGCAGTAAATAGGTATCCAGAAGTTAGTTAGTTAGGTTAGTTTAGATAAGGTTAGGTTAGGTTAAATTAGGTTAGGTTAGATTAGGTTAGGTTAGTTATTGCTGGGAAATAGGCTAGGTTTGTAGAAATAAAAATAGGGTTGTAACTGTTGGTAGCAATTCTTATCACCGAATGCCTCTGTTCACCTAGCAGTAAATTGGTATGTAGGAGTTAGTTAGGATAGGTTAGGTTAGGTTAGATTAGGTTATATTTGTTCTGGCTAGGAAATAGGCTAGGTTTGTAGAAATAGAAAAAGGGCTGTAATTGTTCGTAACGTTTCCTATCACCGAATGCCTCTGTTCACCTAGTAGTAAGTAAGTATCCAGGAGTTAGTTAGGTTAGATTGGGTTAGATTAGTTTAGGCTAGGAAATAGGCTAGGTTTGTAGAAATTGAAATAGGGCTGTAATTGTTGGTAGCGTTTCCTATCACCGAGTGCCTCTGTTCACCTAGCAGTAAGTAAGTATCCAAAAGTTAGTTAGTTTAGGTTAGGTTAGATTAGGTTACGTTAGTTTTGGCTAAGAAATAGGCTAGGTTTGTAGAAAAAGAAATAGGGCTTTAATTGTTGGTAGCGTTTCCTATCACCGAATTCCTCTGTTCACCTAGCAGTAAATAGGTATCCAGGAGTTAGTTAGGTTAGGTTAGGTTAGATTAGGTTAGGTTGGTTTAGGCCTAGGTTTGTAGAAATAGGGCTGTAATTGTTGGTAGTGTTTCCTATGACCGAATGCCTCTGTTCACCTAGCAGTAAATAGGTATCCAGGAGTTAGTTAGGTTAGGTTAGATTGGGTTAGGTTAGTTAAGGCTAGGAAATAGGCTAGGTTTGTAGAAATAAAAAAAGGGTTCTAATTGTTGGTAGAGTTTCCTATTACCGATTGCCTCTGTTTACCTAGCAGTTAATAGGTATCCAAGAGTTAGTTAGGTTAGGTTAGGTTAGGTTAGATTAGCTTAGGTTAGGTTAGATTAGGTTAGATTAGGTTAGGTTAGATTAAATTAGGTTGGTTTAGGCTAGGTTTGTAGAAATGAGGCTATAATTGTTGGGAGCGTTTCCTATCACCGAATGCCTGTGTTCACCTAGCAGTAAATAGGTATCCAGGAGTTACTAATTAAGCTAGCTACTTGGGGCATGGTGAGTGAGTGAGGGTTAGTTAGTCAGTCACTAGTTGGACCTTGTGGGGTGGTGGGTGTTGGAGACCACTATAAGCCTAACATGTATAAAGTGCGTGTCTGCCTGTCCCCCGACTCAATCATGTTACATGTATTGACTAAATGAAGCCTAAGAGAGCATAGCCAAGGCCTAAGATGAGTTATTTGTCAGCAGCAGCAGCAACTTGTGCGACATCAGTGGCAGCGGCGGCATCCCATCCTTTTCTATTTTGGAGCAACAGTAGTAGTAGTAGTAGTAGTCCATTTGTTGTTGGTTAATTTGACTAAATAGTTGCAGTAAGTGCTATCATTAATGGAGAATTGGCTGCTATGTGTGAGTATCCTCCGCCTACCTGCCCGCCCGCCGCAGTTACCATTATCTTGTCTCACTCACTCACATGTGATTAGTTACTACTTGTATACAATAGCAACGGCCATATTACCTACCTATCACCTTGAGAACACTGCGTCTCGTCCCATACATCAGTCAGGTTAAGCACCGTTGACTTTGGTTAGTACTTGGATGGGTGTCCTGCCTGGGAACACCAACTGCTGCTGATGGTATACATATTTGGGCAGTCTCCGTGGGTCAGTGTGTGTGTGTGTACAAGAATGTCGCACATGGAAATGTGTACATGCCATTTTAATAATAGTTTACCATCCATGAAGAAAACGTCTACCTATTTCTCATTCCATTGTCTCTCTCTGCCGGCCGGCCTACCTACCTGCTAAAACTTGTCCACTCAATATGCTGTTGAATATCTATCTCCAGTGATCACTTACCCTTAATTCCTACATTATTAACCAAATGATCTCATTAACAAATCTCTACACAAATCAACCACCTACTTTCCTGCTAACATCAATCACAACAACTAATACACTCAACTCAGTCCCAAACACTTTTCTTATTCCTTCCTCAACACCTCGCCCTATATAACCTATCTTACAAAATTAAATTTAAATACCTAACTGCCAACCCATCCCCCATCCCTTCCCCTCCCCTCCCCCTCCAATTGAGCCCCCCTCAATTGAGGGGGGCTCAACCACACTTCCCTCTGTAGCTCCTCCGGACCCCTCCCAAACCAAAACTCTCCACCCCATACAATAGAGGCCGCCGTACCCCTACCCCTCATACCACCCCCACAATTACCCCACAATCCCCATCCCCTGCCCAACACAGAAAATTGCGGCCACAACGCTATATTTAACCAGCTAAAACTTTCGTTCCTTCGCCCATGTACTATTTATTCTTGAAATAAAACAAGGAAAAACACAAACTGGATTTTCCTTTCGTAGTAAAACATATATTTTACAGAACGAGGCCTAAAATAGCACATATTAGATATTGGGTTAATTGTTTACCATTCACAAACTCTTTTGGAAACACCACACTAATTATTAATTAATACATACTTTTAAACACACACACACACACACATGTCAGTTAGCCTAAATTCTCCAACATTCATTCATAAAACCGCCTGTCAGGACTGCAACCTCATCAAACAAAGCTGTCAGGTATTTCTAACTGACAACACAAGATAACAACTTCACATATCAATCATTGCAACTGTTGATCAAAAGATACTAACTAACCTTGCTATGAGATATAAATACAAGTGAAAAATTTGATCCTGAAGGCAACTCCAGCGTGGCCTAGTCGGATAGAACATATTCTTAATCTGGATAGACCTGCATTCGAGCCTGTCGGAACAGTTGCAAGTACAGGGCACAGATTTCTCTGTGTGTCCCCTCATGTAGGAGCATCAGTTTCGATAGACTCTCTGGATAGCCGAAGAGTGATTGACTGACCCCTTAGAATGTGGGGAAGGGTTGAAGTCCGGGGGCCCACGTAAGGATACCTGGATCCACTGACCTCTGGGAGGTCTTTCAATCCACCTGGATTTCAGGTGGGGAGAAGGGAGGCAATTTGGGTCGACACAAATAGCTTCCTGGACCCAAAACCGCATGAGTACACGGACACGCACACAGACACTCATGGACTCTGACACGAACCAAAGGTTCGTGTCAGAAAATAAGGAGCGAGAATAGGTTGGTTAGGTTAGGTTGGTTAGGTTAGGTTGGTTAGGTTGGTTGGTTAGGTTGGTTGGTTAAGTTGGTTGGTTGGTTAGGTTGGTTCGTTAGGTTGGTTAGGTTGGTTGGTTAGGTTGGTTGGTTAGGTTGGTTAGGTTGGTTGGTTGGTTAGGTTAGGTTGGTTGGTTAGGTTGGTTGGTTAGGTTAGGTTGGTTGGTTAGGTAGGTTGGTTAGGTTGGCTGGTTAGGATAGTTAGGTTGGTTGGTTAGGCTGGTTGGTTGGTTAGGTTGGTTAGTTAGGCTGGTTGGTTAAGTTAGGTTGGTTAGTTTGGTTGGTTAGGTTTGTTGGTTAGGTTAGATTGCTTAGGTTGGTTGACTAGGTTGGTTAGGTTGGTTGGTTTGGTTGGTTGGTTAGGTGGGTTAGGTTAGGTGGGTTGTTTGGTTAGGTTGGTTGGTTAGGTGGGATAATTAGGTTAGGTTGGTTGGTTAGGTTAGGTTGCTTAGGTTGGTTGATTAGGTTGCTTAGGTTGGTTGATTAGGTTGGTTAGGTTAGGTTGCTTAGGTTGGTTGATTAGGTTGGTTAGGTTGGTTGGTAAGGTTGGTTAGGTTGGTTAGAATTAGAATTTGAGTTTAGAATTTTAGGTTAGAACAAACATAAGTATGGTTTAATAAGCAATTTAGATAATATGTACGCTTAGGTTGGTTAAGTTGGGTTGGTTAGGGTATGTTGGTAAGGTACAGTTAAGGTTGGTTATTTTGTAGTTGACTGTGTAAGGCAATATTTGTATTATTCCACTGACTGATATATATATATATATATATATATATATATATATATATATATATATATATATATATATATATATATATATATATATATATATATATATATATATATACATTTATATATATATATATATATATATATATATATATATATATATATATATAATATATATATATATATATATATATATATATATATATATATATATATATATATATATATATATATATATATAAATATATATATATTTCGGTTAGGTTAGGTTGGTTTAGGCTAGGAAATAGGCTACGTTTGTAAAAATAGCAATAGGTAAAAAAATAAAAAAAATGAATAAAGTATAAATAAATTATAATTTATTTAAAAACAATAAAAATATGAAGATAAAAAAATAGCTTTAATTTTAGGTAACGTATCTTATCACCGAATGCCTCTGTTCACCTAGCAGTAAATAGGTATCCAGGAGTTGGTTAGGTTAGGTTAGTTTTGGCTAGGAAATAAGCTACGTTTGGAGGGTTAGGTTAGGTTATTTTTGGCTAGGAAATAGGCTAGGTTTGTAGAAATAGGGCAGTAATTGTAGGTAGCGTTTCCTATCACCGAATGCCTCTATTCACCTAGCAGTAAATAGGTATCCAGAAGTTAGTTAGTTAGGTTAGTTTAGATAAGGTTAGGTTAGGTTAAATTAGGTTAGGTTAGATTAGGTTAGGTTAGTTATTGCTGGGAAATAGGCTAGGTTTGTAGAAATAAAAATAGGGTTGTAACTGTTGGTAGCAATTCTTATCACCGAATGCCTCTGTTCACCTAGCAGTAAATTGGTATGTAGGAGTTAGTTAGGATAGGTTAGGTTAGGTTAGATTAGGTTATATTTGTTCTGGCTAGGAAATAGGCTAGGTTTGTAGAAATAGAAAAAGGGCTGTAATTGTTCGTAACGTTTCCTATCACCGAATGCCTCTGTTCACCTAGTAGTAAGTAAGTATCCAGGAGTTAGTTAGGTTAGATTGGGTTAGATTAGTTTAGGCTAGGAAATAGGCTAGGTTTGTAGAAATTGAAATAGGGCTGTAATTGTTGGTAGCGTTTCCTATCACCGAGTGCCTCTGTTCACCTAGCAGTAAGTAAGTATCCAAAAGTTAGTTAGTTTAGGTTAGGTTAGATTAGGTTACGTTAGTTTTGGCTAAGAAATAGGCTAGGTTTGTAGAAAAAGAAATAGGGCTTTAATTGTTGGTAGCGTTTCCTATCACCGAATTCCTCTGTTCACCTAGCAGTAAATAGGTATCCAGGAGTTAGTTAGGTTAGGTTAGGTTAGATTAGGTTAGGTTGGTTTAGGCCTAGGTTTGTAGAAATAGGGCTGTAATTGTTGGTAGTGTTTCCTATGACCGAATGCCTCTGTTCACCTAGCAGTAAATAGGTATCCAGGAGTTAGTTAGGTTAGGTTAGATTGGGTTAGGTTAGTTAAGGCTAGGAAATAGGCTAGGTTTGTAGAAATAAAAAAAGGGTTCTAATTGTTGGTAGAGTTTCCTATTACCGATTGCCTCTGTTTACCTAGCAGTTAATAGGTATCCAAGAGTTAGTTAGGTTAGGTTAGGTTAGGTTAGATTAGCTTAGGTTAGGTTAGATTAGGTTAGATTAGGTTAGGTTAGATTAAATTAGGTTGGTTTAGGCTAGGTTTGTAGAAATGAGGCTATAATTGTTGGGAGCGTTTCCTATCACCGAATGCCTGTGTTCACCTAGCAGTAAATAGGTATCCAGGAGTTACTAATTAAGCTAGCTACTTGGGGCATGGTGAGTGAGTGAGGGTTAGTTAGTCAGTCACTAGTTGGACCTTGTGGGGTGGTGGGTGTTGGAGACCACTATAAGCCTAACATGTATAAAGTGCGTGTCTGCCTGTCCCCCGACTCAATCATGTTACATGTATTGACTAAATGAAGCCTAAGAGAGCATAGCCAAGGCCTAAGATGAGTTATTTGTCAGCAGCAGCAGCAACTTGTGCGACATCAGTGGCAGCGGCGGCATCCCATCCTTTTCTATTTTGGAGCAACAGTAGTAGTAGTAGTAGTAGTCCATTTGTTGTTGGTTAATTTGACTAAATAGTTGCAGTAAGTGCTATCATTAATGGAGAATTGGCTGCTATGTGTGAGTATCCTCCGCCTACCTGCCCGCCCGCCGCAGTTACCATTATCTTGTCTCACTCACTCACATGTGATTAGTTACTACTTGTATACAATAGCAACGGCCATATTACCTACCTATCACCTTGAGAACACTGCGTCTCGTCCCATACATCAGTCAGGTTAAGCACCGTTGACTTTGGTTAGTACTTGGATGGGTGTCCTGCCTGGGAACACCAACTGCTGCTGATGGTATACATATTTGGGCAGTCTCCGTGGGTCAGTGTGTGTGTGTGTGTACAAGAATGTCGCACATGGAAATGTGTACATGCCATTTTAATAATAGTTTACCATCCATGAAGAAAACGTCTACCTATTTCTCATTCCATTGTCTCTCTCTGCCGGCCGGCCTACCTACCTGCTAAAACTTGTCCACTCAATATGCTGTTGAATATCTATCTCCAGTGATCACTTACCCTTAATTCCTACATTATTAACCAAATGATCTCATTAACAAATCTCTACACAAATCAACCACCTACTTTCCTGCTAACATCAATCACAACAACTAATACACTCAACTCAGTCCCAAACACTTTTCTTATTCCTTCCTCAACACCTCGCCCTATATAACCTATCTTACAAAATTAAATTTAAATACCTAACTGCCAACCCATCCCCCATCCCTTCCCCTCCCCTCCCCCCCCCTCAACCACACTTCCCTCTGTAGCTCCTCCGGACCCCTCCATACCCCAATGACCCCTCCCAAACCAAAACTCTCCACCCCATACAATAGAGGCCGCCGTACCCCTACCCCTCATACCACCCCCACAATTACCCCACAATCCCCATCCCCTGCCCAACACAGAAAATTGCGGCCACAACGCTATATTTAACCAGCTAAAACTTTCGTTCCTTCGCCCATGTACTATTTATTCTTGAAATAAAACAAGGAAAAACACAAACTGGATTTTCCTTTCGTAGTAAAACATATATTTTACAGAACGAGGCCTAAAATAGCACATATTAGATATTGGGTTAATTGTTTACCATTCACAAACTCTTTTGGAAACACCACACTAATTATTAATTAATACATACTTTTAAACACACACACACACACACATGTCAGTTAGCCTAAATTCTCCAACATTCATTCATAAAACCGCCTGTCAGGACTGCAACCTCATCAAACAAAGCTGTCAGGTATTTCTAACTGACAACACAAGATAACAACTTCACATATCAATCATTGCAACTGTTGATCAAAAGATACTAACTAACCTTGCTATGAGATATAAATACAAGTGAAAAATTTGATCCTGAAGGCAACTCCAGCGTGGCCTAGTCGGATAGAACATATTCTTAATCTGGATAGACCTGCATTCGAGCCTGTCGGAACAGTTGCAAGTACAGGGCACAGATTTCTCTGTGTGTCCCCTCATGTAGGAGCATCAGTTTCGATAGACTCTCTGGATAGCCGAAGAGTGATTGACTGACCCCTTAGAATGTGGGGAAGGGTTGAAGTCCGGGGGCCCACGTAAGGATACCTGGATCCACTGACCTCTGGGAGGTCTTTCAATCCACCTGGATTTCAGGTGGGGAGAAGGGAGGCAATTTGGGTCGACACAAATAGCTTCCTGGACCCAAAACCGCATGAGTACACGGACACGCACACAGACACTCATGGACTCTGACACGAACCAAAGGTTCGTGTCAGAAAATAAGGAGCGAGAATAGGTTGGTTAGGTTAGGTTGGTTAGGTTAGGTTGGTTAGGTTGGTTGGTTAGGTTGGTTGGTTAAGTTGGTTGGTTGGTTAGGTTGGTTCGTTAGGTTGGTTAGGTTGGTTGGTTAGGTTGGTTGGTTAGGTTGGTTAGGTTGGTTGGTTGGTTAGGTTAGGTTGGTTGGTTAGGTTGGTTGGTTAGGTTAGGTTGGTTGGTTAGGTAGGTTGGTTAGGTTGGCTGGTTAGGATGGTTAGGTTGGTTGGTTAGGCTGGTTGGTTGGTTAGGTTGGTTAGTTAGGCTGGTTGGTTAGGTTAGGTTGGTTAGTTTGGTTGGTTAGGTTTGTTGGTTAGGTTAGATTGCTTAGGTTGGTTGATTAGGTTGGTTGATTTGGTTGGTTGATTTTGTTGGTTGGTTAGGTTAGGTAGCTTAGGTTGGTTGACTAGGTTGGTTAGGTTGGTTGGTTTGGTTGGTTGGTTAGGTGGGTTAGGTTAGGTGGGTTGTTTGGTTAGGTTGGTTGGTTAGGTGGGATAATTAGGTTAGGTTGGTTGGTTAGGTTAGGTTGCTTAGGTTGGTTGATTAGGTTGCTTAGGTTGGTTGATTAGGTTGGTTAGGTTAGGTTGCTTAGGTTGGTTGATTAGGTTGGTTAGGTTGGTTGGTAAGGTTGGTTAGGTTGGTTAGAATTAGAATTTGAGTTTAGAATTTTAGGTTAGAACAAACATAAGTATGGTTTAATAAGCAATTTAGATAATATGTACGCTTAGGTTGGTTAAGTTGGGTTGGTTAGGGTATGTTGGTAAGGTACAGTTAAGGTTGGTTATTTTGTAGTTGACTGTGTAAGGCAATATTTGTATTATTCCACTGACTGATATATATATATATATATATATATATATATATATATATATATATATATATATATATATATATATATATATATATATATATATATATATATATATATATATATATATATATATATATATATATATATATATATATATATATATATATATATATATATATATATATATATATATATATATATATATATATATATATATATATATATATATATATTTCGGTTAGGTTAGGTTGGTTTAGGCTAGGAAATAGGCTACGTTTGTAAAAATAGCAATAGGTAAAAAAATAAAAAAAATGAATAAAGTATAAATAAATTATAATTTATTTAAAAACAATAAAAATATGAAGAGAAAAAAATAGCTTTAATTTTAGGTAACGTATCTTATCACCGAATGCCTCTGTTCACCTAGCAGTAAATAGGTATCCAGGAGTTGGTTAGGTTAGGTTAGTTTTGGCTAGGAAATAAGCTACGTTTGGAGGGTTAGGTTAGGTTATTTTTGGCTAGGAAATAGGCTAGGTTTGTAGAAATAGGGCAGTAATTGTAGGTAGCGTTTCCTATCACCGAATGCCTCTATTCACCTAGCAGTAAATAGGTATCCAGAAGTTAGTTAGTTAGGTTAGTTTAGATAAGGTTAGGTTAGGTTAAATTAGGTTAGGTTAGATTAGGTTAGGTTAGTTATTGCTGGGAAATAGGCTAGGTTTGTAGAAATAAAAATAGGGTTGTAACTGTTGGTAGCAATTCTTATCACCGAATGCCTCTGTTCACCTAGCAGTAAATTGGTATGTAGGAGTTAGTTAGGATAGGTTAGGTTAGGTTAGATTAGGTTATATTTGTTCTGGCTAGGAAATAGGCTAGGTTTGTAGAAATAGAAAAAGGGCTGTAATTGTTCGTAACGTTTCCTATCACCGAATGCCTCTGTTCACCTAGTAGTAAGTAAGTATCCAGGAGTTAGTTAGGTTAGATTGGGTTAGATTAGTTTAGGCTAGGAAATAGGCTAGGTTTGTAGAAATTGAAATAGGGCTGTAATTGTTGGTAGCGTTTCCTATCACCGAGTGCCTCTGTTCACCTAGCAGTAAGTAAGTATCCAAAAGTTAGTTAGTTTAGGTTAGGTTAGATTAGGTTACGTTAGTTTTGGCTAAGAAATAGGCTAGGTTTGTAGAAAAAGAAATAGGGCTTTAATTGTTGGTAGCGTTTCCTATCACCGAATTCCTCTGTTCACCTAGCAGTAAATAGGTATCCAGGAGTTAGTTAGGTTAGGTTAGGTTAGATTAGGTTAGGTTGGTTTAGGCCTAGGTTTGTAGAAATAGGGCTGTAATTGTTGGTAGTGTTTCCTATGACCGAATGCCTCTGTTCACCTAGCAGTAAATAGGTATCCAGGAGTTAGTTAGGTTAGGTTAGATTGGGTTAGGTTAGTTAAGGCTAGGAAATAGGCTAGGTTTGTAGAAATAAAAAAAGGGTTCTAATTGTTGGTAGAGTTTCCTATTACCGATTGCCTCTGTTTACCTAGCAGTTAATAGGTATCCAAGAGTTAGTTAGGTTAGGTTAGGTTAGGTTAGATTAGCTTAGGTTAGGTTAGATTAGGTTAGATTAGGTTAGGTTAGATTAAATTAGGTTGGTTTAGGCTAGGTTTGTAGAAATGAGGCTATAATTGTTGGGAGCGTTTCCTATCACCGAATGCCTGTGTTCACCTAGCAGTAAATAGGTATCCAGGAGTTACTAATTAAGCTAGCTACTTGGGGCATGGTGAGTGAGTGAGGGTTAGTTAGTCAGTCACTAGTTGGACCTTGTGGGGTGGTGGGTGTTGGAGACCACTATAAGCCTAACATGTATAAAGTGCCTGTCTGCCTGTCCCCCGACTCAATCATGTTACATGTATTGACTAAATGAAGCCTAAGAGAGCATAGCCAAGGCCTAAGATGAGTTATTTGTCAGCAGCAGCAGCAACTTGTGCGACATCAGTGGCAGCGGCGGCATCCCATCCTTTTCTATTTTGGAGCAACAGTAGTAGTAGTAGTAGTAGTCCATTTGTTGTTGGTTAATTTGACTAAATAGTTGCAGTAAGTGCTATCATTAATGGAGAATTGGCTGCTATGTGTGAGTATCCTCCGCCTACCTGCCCGCCCGCCGCAGTTACCATTATCTTGTCTCACTCACTCACATGTGATTAGTTACTACTTGTATACAATAGCAACGGCCATATTACCTACCTATCACCTTGAGAACACTGCGTCTCGTCCCATACATCAGTCAGGTTAAGCACCGTTGACTTTGGTTAGTACTTGGATGGGTGTCCTGCCTGGGAACACCAACTGCTGCTGATGGTATACATATTTGGGCAGTCTCCGTGGGTCAGTGTGTGTGTGTGTGTACAAGAATGTCGCACATGGAAATGTGTACATGCCATTTTAATAATAGTTTACCATCCATGAAGAAAACGTCTACCTATTTCTCATTCCATTGTCTCTCTCTGCCGGCCGGCCTACCTACCTGCTAAAACTTGTCCACTCAATATGCTGTTGAATATCTATCTCCAGTGATCACTTACCCTTAATTCCTACATTATTAACCAAATGATCTCATTAACAAATCTCTACACAAATCAACCACCTACTTTCCTGCTAACATCAATCACAACAACTAATACACTCAACTCAGTCCCAAACACTTTTCTTATTCCTTCCTCAACACCTCGCCCTATATAACCTATCTTACAAAATTAAATTTAAATACCTAACTGCCAACCCATCCCCCATCCCTTCCCCTCCCCTCCCCCCCCCCTCAACCACACTTCCCTCTGTAGCTCCTCCGGACCCCTCCATACCCCAATGACCCCTCCCAAACCAAAACTCTCCACCCCATACAATAGAGGCCGCCGTACCCCTACCCCTCATACCACCCCCACAATTACCCCACAATCCCCATCCCCTGCCCAACACAGAAAATTGCGGCCACAACGCTATATTTAACCAGCTAAAACTTTCGTTCCTTCGCCCATGTACTATTTATTCTTGAAATAAAACAAGGAAAAACACAAACTGGATTTTCCTTTCGTAGTAAAACATATATTTTACAGAACGAGGCCTAAAATAGCACATATTAGATATTGGGTTAATTGTTTACCATTCACAAACTCTTTTGGAAACACCACACTAATTATTAATTAATACATACTTTTAAACACACACACACACACACATGTCAGTTAGCCTAAATTCTCCAACATTCATTCATAAAACCGCCTGTCAGGACTGCAACCTCATCAAACAAAGCTGTCAGGTATTTCTAACTGACAACACAAGATAACAACTTCACATATCAATCATTGCAACTGTTGATCAAAAGATACTAACTAACCTTGCTATGAGATATAAATACAAGTGAAAAATTTGATCCTGAAGGCAACTCCAGCGTGGCCTAGTCGGATAGAACATATTCTTAATCTGGATAGACCTGCATTCGAGCCTGTCGGAACAGTTGCAAGTACAGGGCACAGATTTCTCTGTGTGTCCCCTCATGTAGGAGCATCAGTTTCGATAGACTCTCTGGATAGCCGAAGAGTGATTGACTGACCCCTTAGAATGTGGGGAAGGGTTGAAGTCCGGGGGCCCACGTAAGGATACCTGGATCCACTGACCTCTGGGAGGTCTTTCAATCCACCTGGATTTCAGGTGGGGAGAAGGGAGGCAATTTGGGTCGACACAAATAGCTTCCTGGACCCAAAACCGCATGAGTACACGGACACGCACACAGACACTCATGGACTCTGACACGAACCAAAGGTTCGTGTCAGAAAATAAGGAGCGAGAATAGGTTGGTTAGGTTAGGTTGGTTAGGTTAGGTTGGTTAGGTTGGTTGGTTAGGTTGGTTGGTTAAGTTGGTTGGTTGGTTAGGTTGGTTCGTTAGGTTGGTTAGGTTGGTTGGTTAGGTTGGTTGGTTAGGTTGGTTAGGTTGGTTGGTTGGTTAGGTTAGGTTGGTTGGTTAGGTTGGTTGGTTAGGTTAGGTTGGTTGGTTAGGTAGGTTGGTTAGGTTGGCTGGTTAGGATGGTTAGGTTGGTTGGTTAGGCTGGTTGGTTGGTTAGGTTGGTTAGTTAGGCTGGTTGGTTAGGTTAGGTTGGTTAGTTTGGTTGGTTAGGTTTGTTGGTTAGGTTAGATTGCTTAGGTTGGTTGATTAGGTTGGTTGATTTGGTTGGTTGATTTTGTTGGTTGGTTAGGTTAGGTAGCTTAGGTTGGTTGACTAGGTTGGTTAGGTTGGTTGGTTTGGTTGGTTGGTTAGGTGGGTTAGGTTAGGTGGGTTGTTTGGTTAGGTTGGTTGGTTAGGTGGGATAATTAGGTTAGGTTGGTTGGTTAGGTTAGGTTGCTTAGGTTGGTTGATTAGGTTGCTTAGGTTGGTTGATTAGGTTGGTTAGGTTAGGTTGCTTAGGTTGGTTGATTAGGTTGGTTAGGTTGGTTGGTAAGGTTGGTTAGGTTGGTTAGAATTAGAATTTGAGTTTAGAATTTTAGGTTAGAACAAACATAAGTATGGTTTAATAAGCAATTTAGATAATATGTACGCTTAGGTTGGTTAAGTTGGGTTGGTTAGGGTATGTTGGTAAGGTACAGTTAAGGTTGGTTATTTTGTAGTTGACTGTGTAAGGCAATATTTGTATTATTCCACTGACTGATATATATATATATATATATATATATATATATATATATATATATATATATATATATATATATATATATATATATATATATATATATATATATATATATATATATATATATATATATATATATATATATATATATATATATATATATATATATATATATATATATATATATATATATATATATATATATATATATATATATATATATATATATATAATATATATATATTTCGGTTAGGTTAGGTTGGTTTAGGCTAGGAAATAGGCTACGTTTGTAAAAATAGCAATAGGTAAAAAAATAAAAAAAATGAATAAAGTATAAATAAATTATAATTTATTTAAAAACAATAAAAATATGAAGAGAAAAAAATAGCTTTAATTTTAGGTAACGTATCTTATCACCGAATGCCTCTGTTCACCTAGCAGTAAATAGGTATCCAGGAGTTGGTTAGGTTAGGTTAGTTTTGGCTAGGAAATAAGCTACGTTTGGAGGGTTAGGTTAGGTTATTTTTGGCTAGGAAATAGGCTAGGTTTGTAGAAATAGGGCAGTAATTGTAGGTAGCGTTTCCTATCACCGAATGCCTCTATTCACCTAGCAGTAAATAGGTATCCAGAAGTTAGTTAGTTAGGTTAGTTTAGATAAGGTTAGGTTAGGTTAAATTAGGTTAGGTTAGATTAGGTTAGGTTAGTTATTGCTGGGAAATAGGCTAGGTTTGTAGAAATAAAAATAGGGTTGTAACTGTTGGTAGCAATTCTTATCACCGAATGCCTCTGTTCACCTAGCAGTAAATTGGTATGTAGGAGTTAGTTAGGATAGGTTAGGTTAGGTTAGATTAGGTTATATTTGTTCTGGCTAGGAAATAGGCTAGGTTTGTAGAAATAGAAAAAGGGCTGTAATTGTTCGTAACGTTTCCTATCACCGAATGCCTCTGTTCACCTAGTAGTAAGTAAGTATCCAGGAGTTAGTTAGGTTAGATTGGGTTAGATTAGTTTAGGCTAGGAAATAGGCTAGGTTTGTAGAAATTGAAATAGGGCTGTAATTGTTGGTAGCGTTTCCTATCACCGAGTGCCTCTGTTCACCTAGCAGTAAGTAAGTATCCAAAAGTTAGTTAGTTTAGGTTAGGTTAGATTAGGTTACGTTAGTTTTGGCTAAGAAATAGGCTAGGTTTGTAGAAAAAGAAATAGGGCTTTAATTGTTGGTAGCGTTTCCTATCACCGAATTCCTCTGTTCACCTAGCAGTAAATAGGTATCCAGGAGTTAGTTAGGTTAGGTTAGGTTAGATTAGGTTAGGTTGGTTTAGGCCTAGGTTTGTAGAAATAGGGCTGTAATTGTTGGTAGTGTTTCCTATGACCGAATGCCTCTGTTCACCTAGCAGTAAATAGGTATCCAGGAGTTAGTTAGGTTAGGTTAGATTGGGTTAGGTTAGTTAAGGCTAGGAAATAGGCTAGGTTTGTAGAAATAAAAAAAGGGTTCTAATTGTTGGTAGAGTTTCCTATTACCGATTGCCTCTGTTTACCTAGCAGTTAATAGGTATCCAAGAGTTAGTTAGGTTAGGTTAGGTTAGGTTAGATTAGCTTAGGTTAGGTTAGATTAGGTTAGATTAGGTTAGGTTAGATTAAATTAGGTTGGTTTAGGCTAGGTTTGTAGAAATGAGGCTATAATTGTTGGGAGCGTTTCCTATCACCGAATGCCTGTGTTCACCTAGCAGTAAATAGGTATCCAGGAGTTACTAATTAAGCTAGCTACTTGGGGCATGGTGAGTGAGTGAGGGTTAGTTAGTCAGTCACTAGTTGGACCTTGTGGGGTGGTGGGTGTTGGAGACCACTATAAGCCTAACATGTATAAAGTGCCTGTCTGCCTGTCCCCCGACTCAATCATGTTACATGTATTGACTAAATGAAGCCTAAGAGAGCATAGCCAAGGCCTAAGATGAGTTATTTGTCAGCAGCAGCAGCAACTTGTGCGACATCAGTGGCAGCGGCGGCATCCCATCCTTTTCTATTTTGGAGCAACAGTAGTAGTAGTAGTAGTAGTCCATTTGTTGTTGGTTAATTTGACTAAATAGTTGCAGTAAGTGCTATCATTAATGGAGAATTGGCTGCTATGTGTGAGTATCCTCCGCCTACCTGCCCGCCCGCCGCAGTTACCATTATCTTGTCTCACTCACTCACATGTGATTAGTTACTACTTGTATACAATAGCAACGGCCATATTACCTACCTATCACCTTGAGAACACTGCGTCTCGTCCCATACATCAGTCAGGTTAAGCACCGTTGACTTTGGTTAGTACTTGGATGGGTGTCCTGCCTGGGAACACCAACTGCTGCTGATGGTATACATATTTGGGCAGTCTCCGTGGGTCAGTGTGTGTGTGTGTGTACAAGAATGTCGCACATGGAAATGTGTACATGCCATTTTAATAATAGTTTACCATCCATGAAGAAAACGTCTACCTATTTCTCATTCCATTGTCTCTCTCTGCCGGCCGGCCTACCTACCTGCTAAAACTTGTCCACTCAATATGCTGTTGAATATCTATCTCCAGTGATCACTTACCCTTAATTCCTACATTATTAACCAAATGATCTCATTAACAAATCTCTACACAAATCAACCACCTACTTTCCTGCTAACATCAATCACAACAACTAATACACTCAACTCAGTCCCAAACACTTTTCTTATTCCTTCCTCAACACCTCGCCCTATATAACCTATCTTACAAAATTAAATTTAAATACCTAACTGCCAACCCATCCCCCATCCCTTCCCCTCCCCTCCCCCCCCCCTCAACCACACTTCCCTCTGTAGCTCCTCCGGACCCCTCCATACCCCAATGACCCCTCCCAAACCAAAACTCTCCACCCCATACAATAGAGGCCGCCGTACCCCTACCCCTCATACCACCCCCACAATTACCCCACAATCCCCATCCCCTGCCCAACACAGAAAATTGCGGCCACAACGCTATATTTAACCAGCTAAAACTTTCGTTCCTTCGCCCATGTACTATTTATTCTTGAAATAAAACAAGGAAAAACACAAACTGGATTTTCCTTTCGTAGTAAAACATATATTTTACAGAACGAGGCCTAAAATAGCACATATTAGATATTGGGTTAATTGTTTACCATTCACAAACTCTTTTGGAAACACCACACTAATTATTAATTAATACATACTTTTAAACACACACACACACACACATGTCAGTTAGCCTAAATTCTCCAACATTCATTCATAAAACCGCCTGTCAGGACTGCAACCTCATCAAACAAAGCTGTCAGGTATTTCTAACTGACAACACAAGATAACAACTTCACATATCAATCATTGCAACTGTTGATCAAAAGATACTAACTAACCTTGCTATGAGATATAAATACAAGTGAAAAATTTGATCCTGAAGGCAACTCCAGCGTGGCCTAGTCGGATAGAACATATTCTTAATCTGGATAGACCTGCATTCGAGCCTGTCGGAACAGTTGCAAGTACAGGGCACAGATTTCTCTGTGTGTCCCCTCATGTAGGAGCATCAGTTTCGATAGACTCTCTGGATAGCCGAAGAGTGATTGACTGACCCCTTAGAATGTGGGGAAGGGTTGAAGTCCGGGGGCCCACGTAAGGATACCTGGATCCACTGACCTCTGGGAGGTCTTTCAATCCACCTGGATTTCAGGTGGGGAGAAGGGAGGCAATTTGGGTCGACACAAATAGCTTCCTGGACCCAAAACCGCATGAGTACACGGACACGCACACAGACACTCATGGACTCTGACACGAACCAAAGGTTCGTGTCAGATAATAAGGAGCGAGAATAGGTTGGTTAGGTTAGGTTGGTTAGGTTAGGTTGGTTAGGTTGGTTGGTTAGGTTGGTTGGTTAAGTTGGTTGGTTGGTTAGGTTGGTTCGTTAGGTTGGTTAGGTTGGTTGGTTAGGTTGGTTGGTTAGGTTGGTTAGGTTGGTTGGTTGGTTAGGTTAGGTTGGTTGGTTAGGTTGGTTGGTTAGGTTAGGTTGGTTGGTTAGGTAGGTTGGTTAGGTTGGCTGGTTAGGATGGTTAGGTTGGTTGGTTAGGCTGGTTGGTTGGTTAGGTTGGTTAGTTAGGCTGGTTGGTTAGGTTAGGTTGGTTAGTTTGGTTGGTTAGGTTTGTTGGTTAGGTTAGATTGCTTAGGTTGGTTGATTAGGTTGGTTGATTTGGTTGGTTGATTTTGTTGGTTGGTTAGGTTAGGTAGCTTAGGTTGGTTGACTAGGTTGGTTAGGTTGGTTGGTTTGGTTGGTTGGTTAGGTGGGTTAGGTTAGGTGGGTTGTTTGGTTAGGTTGGTTGGTTAGGTGGGATAATTAGGTTAGGTTGGTTGGTTAGGTTAGGTTGCTTAGGTTGGTTGATTAGGTTGCTTAGGTTGGTTGATTAGGTTGGTTAGGTTAGGTTGCTTAGGTTGGTTGATTAGGTTGGTTAGGTTGGTTGGTAAGGTTGGTTAGGTTGGTTAGAATTAGAATTTGAGTTTAGAATTTTAGGTTAGAACAAACATAAGTATGGTTTAATAAGCAATTTAGATAATATGTACGCTTAGGTTGGTTAAGTTGGGTTGGTTAGGGTATGTTGGTAAGGTACAGTTAAGGTTGGTTATTTTGTAGTTGACTGTGTAAGGCAATATTTGTATTATTCCACTGACTGATATATATATATATATATATATATATATATATATATATATATATATATATATATATATATATATATATATATATATATATATATATATATATATATATATATATATATATATATATATATATATATATATATATATATATATATATATATATATATATATATATATATATATATATATATATATATATATATATATATATATATATATATATATATATATTTCGGTTAGGTTAGGTTGGTTTAGGCTAGGAAATAGGCTACGTTTGTAAAAATAGCAATAGGTAAAAAAATAAAAAAAATGAATAAAGTATAAATAAATTATAATTTATTTAAAAACAATAAAAATATGAAGAGAAAAAAATAGCTTTAATTTTAGGTAACGTATCTTATCACCGAATGCCTCTGTTCACCTAGCAGTAAATAGGTATCCAGGAGTTGGTTAGGTTAGGTTAGTTTTGGCTAGGAAATAAGCTACGTTTGGAGGGTTAGGTTAGGTTATTTTTGGCTAGGAAATAGGCTAGGTTTGTAGAAATAGGGCAGTAATTGTAGGTAGCGTTTCCTATCACCGAATGCCTCTATTCACCTAGCAGTAAATAGGTATCCAGAAGTTAGTTAGTTAGGTTAGTTTAGATAAGGTTAGGTTAGGTTAAATTAGGTTAGGTTAGATTAGGTTAGGTTAGTTATTGCTGGGAAATAGGCTAGGTTTGTAGAAATAAAAATAGGGTTGTAACTGTTGGTAGCAATTCTTATCACCGAATGCCTCTGTTCACCTAGCAGTAAATTGGTATGTAGGAGTTAGTTAGGATAGGTTAGGTTAGGTTAGATTAGGTTATATTTGTTCTGGCTAGGAAATAGGCTAGGTTTGTAGAAATAGAAAAAGGGCTGTAATTGTTCGTAACGTTTCCTATCACCGAATGCCTCTGTTCACCTAGTAGTAAGTAAGTATCCAGGAGTTAGTTAGGTTAGATTGGGTTAGATTAGTTTAGGCTAGGAAATAGGCTAGGTTTGTAGAAATTGAAATAGGGCTGTAATTGTTGGTAGCGTTTCCTATCACCGAGTGCCTCTGTTCACCTAGCAGTAAGTAAGTATCCAAAAGTTAGTTAGTTTAGGTTAGGTTAGATTAGGTTACGTTAGTTTTGGCTAAGAAATAGGCTAGGTTTGTAGAAAAAGAAATAGGGCTTTAATTGTTGGTAGCGTTTCCTATCACCGAATTCCTCTGTTCACCTAGCAGTAAATAGGTATCCAGGAGTTAGTTAGGTTAGGTTAGGTTAGATTAGGTTAGGTTGGTTTAGGCCTAGGTTTGTAGAAATAGGGCTGTAATTGTTGGTAGTGTTTCCTATGACCGAATGCCTCTGTTCACCTAGCAGTAAATAGGTATCCAGGAGTTAGTTAGGTTAGGTTAGATTGGGTTAGGTTAGTTAAGGCTAGGAAATAGGCTAGGTTTGTAGAAATAAAAAAAGGGTTCTAATTGTTGGTAGAGTTTCCTATTACCGATTGCCTCTGTTTACCTAGCAGTTAATAGGTATCCAAGAGTTAGTTAGGTTAGGTTAGGTTAGGTTAGATTAGCTTAGGTTAGGTTAGATTAGGTTAGATTAGGTTAGGTTAGATTAAATTAGGTTGGTTTAGGCTAGGTTTGTAGAAATGAGGCTGTAATTGTTGGGAGCGTTTCCTATCACCGAATGCCTGTGTTCACCTAGCAGTAAATAGGTATCCAGGAGTTACTAATTAAGCTAGCTACTTGGGGCATGGTGAGTGAGTGAGGGTTAGTTAGTCAGTCACTAGTTGGACCTTGTGGGGTGGTGGGTGTTGGAGACCACTATAAGCCTAACATGTATAAAGTGCCTGTCTGCCTGTCCCCCGACTCAATCATGTTACATGTATTGACTAAATGAAGCCTAAGAGAGCATAGCCAAGGCCTAAGATGAGTTATTTGTCAGCAGCAGCAGCAACTTGTGCGACATCAGTGGCAGCGGCGGCATCCCATCCTTTTCTATTTTGGAGCAACAGTAGTAGTAGTAGTAGTAGTCCATTTGTTGTTGGTTAATTTGACTAAATAGTTGCAGTAAGTGCTATCATTAATGGAGAATTGGCTGCTATGTGTGAGTATCCTCCGCCTACCTGCCCGCCCGCCGCAGTTACCATTATCTTGTCTCACTCACTCACATGTGATTAGTTACTACTTGTATACAATAGCAACGGCCATATTACCTACCTATCACCTTGAGAACACTGCGTCTCGTCCCATACATCAGTCAGGTTAAGCACCGTTGACTTTGGTTAGTACTTGGATGGGTGTCCTGCCTGGGAACACCAACTGCTGCTGATGGTATACATATTTGGGCAGTCTCCGTGGGTCAGTGTGTGTGTGTGTGTACAAGAATGTCGCACATGGAAATGTGTACATGCCATTTTAATAATAGTTTACCATCCATGAAGAAAACGTCTACCTATTTCTCATTCCATTGTCTCTCTCTGCCGGCCGGCCTACCTACCTGCTAAAACTTGTCCACTCAATATGCTGTTGAATATCTATCTCCAGTGATCACTTACCCTTAATTCCTACATTATTAACCAAATGATCTCATTAACAAATCTCTACACAAATCAACCACCTACTTTCCTGCTAACATCAATCACAACAACTAATACACTCAACTCAGTCCCAAACACTTTTCTTATTCCTTCCTCAACACCTCGCCCTATATAACCTATCTTACAAAATTAAATTTAAATACCTAACTGCCAACCCATCCCCCATCCCTTCCCCTCCCCTCCCCCCCCCCTCAACCACACTTCCCTCTGTAGCTCCTCCGGACCCCTCCATACCCCAATGACCCCTCCCAAACCAAAACTCTCCACCCCATACAATAGAGGCCGCCGTACCCCTACCCCTCATACCACCCCCACAATTACCCCACAATCCCCATCCCCTGCCCAACACAGAAAATTGCGGCCACAACGCTATATTTAACCAGCTAAAACTTTCGTTCCTTCGCCCATGTACTATTTATTCTTGAAATAAAACAAGGAAAAACACAAACTGGATTTTCCTTTCGTAGTAAAACATATATTTTACAGAACGAGGCCTAAAATAGCACATATTAGATATTGGGTTAATTGTTTACCATTCACAAACTCTTTTGGAAACACCACACTAATTATTAATTAATACATACTTTTAAACACACACACACACACACATGTCAGTTAGCCTAAATTCTCCAACATTCATTCATAAAACCGCCTGTCAGGACTGCAACCTCATCAAACAAAGCTGTCAGGTATTTCTAACTGACAACACAAGATAACAACTTCACATATCAATCATTGCAACTGTTGATCAAAAGATACTAACTAACCTTGCTATGAGATATAAATACAAGTGAAAAATTTGATCCTGAAGGCAACTCCAGCGTGGCCTAGTCGGATAGAACATATTCTTAATCTGGATAGACCTGCATTCGAGCCTGTCGGAACAGTTGCAAGTACAGGGCACAGATTTCTCTGTGTGTCCCCTCATGTAGGAGCATCAGTTTCGATAGACTCTCTGGATAGCCGAAGAGTGATTGACTGACCCCTTAGAATGTGGGGAAGGGTTGAAGTCCGGGGGCCCACGTAAGGATACCTGGATCCACTGACCTCTGGGAGGTCTTTCAATCCACCTGGATTTCAGGTGGGGAGAAGGGAGGCAATTTGGGTCGACACAAATAGCTTCCTGGACCCAAAACCGCATGAGTACACGGACACGCACACAGACACTCATGGACTCTGACACGAACCAAAGGTTCGTGTCAGATAATAAGGAGCGAGAATAGGTTGGTTAGGTTAGGTTGGTTAGGTTAGGTTGGTTAGGTTGGTTGGTTAGGTTGGTTGGTTAAGTTGGTTGGTTGGTTAGGTTGGTTCGTTAGGTTGGTTAGGTTGGTTGGTTAGGTTGGTTGGTTAGGTTGGTTAGGTTGGTTGGTTGGTTAGGTTAGGTTGGTTGGTTAGGTTGGTTGGTTAGGTTAGGTTGGTTGGTTAGGTAGGTTGGTTAGGTTGGCTGGTTAGGATGGTTAGGTTGGTTGGTTAGGCTGGTTGGTTGGTTAGGTTGGTTAGTTAGGCTGGTTGGTTAGGTTAGGTTGGTTAGTTTGGTTGGTTAGGTTTGTTGGTTAGGTTAGATTGCTTAGGTTGGTTGATTAGGTTGGTTGATTTGGTTGGTTGATTATGTTGGTTGGTTAGGTTAGGTAGCTTAGGTTGGTTGACTAGGTTGGTTAGGTTGGTTGGTTTGGTTGGTTGGTTAGGTGGGTTAGGTTAGGTGGGTTGTTTGGTTAGGTTGGTTGGTTAGGTGGGATAATTAGGTTAGGTTGGTTGGTTAGGTTAGGTTGCTTAGGTTGGTTGATTAGGTTGCTTAGGTTGGTTGATTAGGTTGGTTAGGTTAGGTTGCTTAGGTTGGTTGATTAGGTTGGTTAGGTTGGTTGGTAAGGTTGGTTAGGTTGGTTAGAATTAGAATTTGAGTTTAGAATTTTAGGTTAGAACAAACATAAGTATGGTTTAATAAGCAATTTAGATAATATGTACGCTTAGGTTGGTTAAGTTGGGTTGGTTAGGGTATGTTGGTAAGGTACAGTTAAGGTTGGTTATTTTGTAGTTGACTGTGTAAGGCAATATTTGTATTATTCCACTGACTGATATATATATATATATATATATATATATATATATATATATATATATATATATATATATATATATATATATATATATATATATATATATATATATATATATATATATATATATATATATATATATATATATATATATATATATATATATATATATATATATATATATATATATATATATATATATATATATATATATATATATATATATATATATATATATATATATTTCGGTTAGGTTAGGTTGGTTTAGGCTAGGAAATAGGCTACGTTTGTAAAAATAGCAATAGGTAAAAAAATAAAAAAAATGAATAAAGTATAAATAAATTATAATTTATTTAAAAACAATAAAAATATGAAGAGAAAAAAATAGCTTTAATTTTAGGTAACGTATCTTATCACCGAATGCCTCTGTTCACCTAGCAGTAAATAGGTATCCAGGAGTTGGTTAGGTTAGGGTTAGTTTTGGCTAGGAAATAAGCTACGTTTGGAGGGTTAGGTTAGGTTATTTTTGGCTAGGAAATAGGCTAGGTTTGTAGAAATAGGGCAGTAATTGTAGGTAGCGTTTCCTATCACCGAATGCCTCTATTCACCTAGCAGTAAATAGGTATCCAGAAGTTAGTTAGTTAGGTTAGTTTAGATAAGGTTAGGTTAGGTTAAATTAGGTTAGGTTAGATTAGGTTAGGTTAGTTATTGCTGGGAAATAGGCTAGGTTTGTAGAAATAAAAATAGGGTTGTAACTGTTGGTAGCAATTCTTATCACCGAATGCCTCTGTTCACCTAGCAGTAAATTGGTATGTAGGAGTTAGTTAGGATAGGTTAGGTTAGGTTAGATTAGGTTAGATTTGTTTTGGCTAGGAAATAGGCTAGGTTTGTAGAAATAGAAAAAGGGCTGTAATTGTTCGTAACGTTTCCTATCACCGAATGCCTCTGTTCACCTAGTAGTAAGTAAGTATCCAGGAGTTAGTTAGGTTAGATTGGGTTAGATTAGTTTAGGCTAGGAAATAGGCTAGGTTTGTAGAAATTGAAATAGGGCTGTAATTGTTGGTAGCGTTTCCTATCACCGAGTGCCTCTGTTCACCTAGCAGTAAGTAAGTATCCAAAAGTTAGTTAGTTTAGGTTAGGTTAGATTAGGTTACGTTAGTTTTGGCTAAGAAATAGGCTAGGTTTGTAGAAAAAGAAATAGGGCTTTAATTGTTGGTAGCGTTTCCTATCACCGAATTCCTCTGTTCACCTAGCAGTAAATAGGTATCCAGGAGTTAGTTAGGTTAGGTTAGGTTAGATTAGGTTAGGTTGGTTTAGGCCTAGGTTTGTAGAAATAGGGCTGTAATTGTTGGTAGTGTTTCCTATGACCGAATGCCTCTGTTCACCTAGCAGTAAATAGGTATCCAGGAGTTAGTTAGGTTAGGTTAGATTGGGTTAGGTTAGTTAAGGCTAGGAAATAGGCTAGGTTTGTAGAAATAAAAAAAGGGTTCTAATTGTTGGTAGAGTTTCCTATTACCGATTGCCTCTGTTTACCTAGCAGTTAATAGGTATCCAAGAGTTAGTTAGGTTAGGTTAGGTTAGGTTAGATTAGCTTAGGTTAGGTTAGATTAGGTTAGATTAGGTTAGGTTAGATTAAATTAGGTTGGTTTAGGCTAGGTTTGTAGAAATGAGGCTGTAATTGTTGGGAGCGTTTCCTATCACCGAATGCCTGTGTTCACCTAGCAGTAAATAGGTATCCAGGAGTTACTAATTAAGCTAGCTACTTGGGGCATGGTGAGTGAGTGAGGGTTAGTTAGTCAGTCACTAGTTGGACCTTGTGGGGTGGTGGGTGTTGGAGACCAC
This sequence comes from Procambarus clarkii, assembly GCF_040958095.1. Lineage (NCBI taxonomy): Eukaryota > Metazoa > Arthropoda > Malacostraca > Decapoda > Cambaridae > Procambarus > Procambarus clarkii. Next base: position 46,458 of record NW_027190162.1, read on the forward strand.
TATAAGCCTAACATGTATAAAGTGCCTGTCTGCCTGTCCCCCGACTCAATCATGTTACATGTATTGACTAAATGAAGCCTAAGAGAGCATAGCCAAGGCCTAAGATGAGTTATTTGTCAGCAGCAGCAGCAACTTGTGCGACATCAGTGGCAGCGGCGGCATCCCATCCTTTTCTATTTTGGAGCAACAGTAGTAGTAGTAGTAGTAGTCCATTTGTTGTTGGTTAATTTGACTAAATAGTTGCAGTAAGTGCTATCATTAATGGAGAATTGGCTGCTATGTGTGAGTATCCTCCGCCTACCTGCCCGCCCGCCGCAGTTACCATTATCTTGTCTCACTCACTCACATGTGATTAGTTACTACTTGTATACAATAGCAACGGCCATATTACCTACCTATCACCTTGAGAACACTGCGTCTCGTCCCATACATCAGTCAGGTTAAGCACCGTTGACTTTGGTTAGTACTTGGATGGGTGTCCTGCCTGGGAACACCAACTGCTGCTGATGGTATACATATTTGGGCAGTCTCCGTGGGTCAGTGTGTGTGTGTGTGTACAAGAATGTCGCACATGGAAATGTGTACATGCCATTTTAATAATAGTTTACCATCCATGAAGAAAACGTCTACCTATTTCTCATTCCATTGTCTCTCTCTGCCGGCCGGCCTACCTACCTGCTAAAACTTGTCCACTCAATATGCTGTTGAATATCTATCTCCAGTGATCACTTACCCTTAATTCCTACATTATTAACCAAATGATCTCATTAACAAATCTCTACACAAATCAACCACCTACTTTCCTGCTAACATCAATCACAACAACTAATACACTCAACTCAGTCCCAAACACTTTTCTTATTCCTTCCTCAACACCTCGCCCTATATAACCTATCTTACAAAATTAAATTTAAATACCTAACTGCCAACCCATCCCCCATCCCTTCCCCTCCCCTCCCCCCCCCCTCAACCACACTTCCCTCTGTAGCTCCTCCGGACCCCTCCATACCCCAATGACCCCTCCCAAACCAAAACTCTCCACCCCATACAATAGAGGCCGCCGTACCCCTACCCCTCATACCACCCCCACAATTACCCCACAATCCCCATCCCCTGCCCAACACAGAAAATTGCGGCCACAACGCTATATTTAACCAGCTAAAACTTTCGTTCCTTCGCCCATGTACTATTTATTCTTGAAATAAAACAAGGAAAAACACAAACTGGATTTTCCTTTCGTAGTAAAACATATATTTTACAGAACGAGGCCTAAAATAGCACATATTAGATATTGGGTTAATTGTTTACCATTCACAAACTCTTTTGGAAACACCACACTAATTATTAATTAATACATACTTTTAAACACACACACACACACACATGTCAGTTAGCCTAAATTCTCCAACATTCATTCATAAAACCGCCTGTCAGGACTGCAACCTCATCAAACAAAGCTGTCAGGTATTTCTAACTGACAACACAAGATAACAACTTCACATATCAATCATTGCAACTGTTGATCAAAAGATACTAACTAACCTTGCTATGAGATATAAATACAAGTGAAAAATTTGATCCTGAAGGCAACTCCAGCGTGGCCTAGTCGGATAGAACATATTCTTAATCTGGATAGACCTGCATTCGAGCCTGTCGGAACAGTTGCAAGTACAGGGCACAGATTTCTCTGTGTGTCCCCTCATGTAGGAGCATCAGTTTCGATAGACTCTCTGGATAGCCGAAGAGTGATTGACTGACCCCTTAGAATGTGGGGAAGGGTTGAAGTCCGGGGGCCCACGTAAGGATACCTGGATCCACTGACCTCTGGGAGGTCTTTCAATCCACCTGGATTTCAGGTGGGGAGAAGGGAGGCAATTTGGGTCGACACAAATAGCTTCCTGGACCCAAAACCGCATGAGTACACGGACACGCACACAGACACTCATGGACTCTGACACGAACCAAAGGTTCGTGTCAGATAATAAGGAGCGAGAATAGGTTGGTTAGGTTAGGTTGGTTAGGTTAGGTTGGTTAGGTTGGTTGGTTAGGTTGGTTGGTTAAGTTGGTTGGTTGGTTAGGTTGGTTCGTTAGGTTGGTTAGGTTGGTTGGTTAGGTTGGTTGGTTAGGTTGGTTAGGTTGGTTGGTTGGTTAGGTTAGGTTGGTTGGTTAGGTTGGTTGGTTAGGTTAGGTTGGTTGGTTAGGTAGGTTGGTTAGGTTGGCTGGTTAGGATGGTTAGGTTGGTTGGTTAGGCTGGTTGGTTGGTTAGGTTGGTTAGTTAGGCTGGTTGGTTAGGTTAGGTTGGTTAGTTTGGTTGGTTAGGTTTGTTGGTTAGGTTAGATTGCTTAGGTTGGTTGATTAGGTTGGTTGATTTGGTTGGTTGATTATGTTGGTTGGTTAGGTTAGGTAGCTTAGGTTGGTTGACTAGGTTGGTTAGGTTGGTTGGTTTGGTTGGTTGGTTAGGTGGGTTAGGTTAGGTGGGTTGTTTGGTTAGGTTGGTTGGTTAGGTGGGATAATTAGGTTAGGTTGGTTGGTTAGGTTAGGTTGCTTAGGTTGGTTGATTAGGTTGCTTAGGTTGGTTGATTAGGTTGGTTAGGTTAGGTTGCTTAGGTTGGTTGATTAGGTTGGTTAGGTTGGTTGGTAAGGTTGGTTAGGTTGGTTAGAATTAGAATTTGAGTTTAGAATTTTAGGTTAGAACAAACATAAGTATGGTTTAATAAGCAATTTAGATAATATGTACGCTTAGGTTGGTTAAGTTGGGTTGGTTAGGGTATGTTGGTAAGGTACAGTTAAGGTTGGTTATTTTGTAGTTGACTGTGTAAGGCAATATTTGTATTATTCCACTGACTGATATATATATATATATATATATATATATATATATATATATATATATATATATATATATATATATATATATATATATATATATATATATATATATATATATATATATATATATATATATATATATATATATATATATATATATATATATATATATATATATATATATATATATATATATATATATATATATATATATATATATATATATATATTTCGGTTAGGTTAGGTTGGTTTAGGCTAGGAAATAGGCTACGTTTGTAAAAATAGCAATAGGTAAAAAAATAAAAAAAATGAATAAAGTATAAATAAATTATAATTTATTTAAAAACAATAAAAATATGAAGAGAAAAAAATAGCTTTAATTTTAGGTAACGTATCTTATCACCGAATGCCTCTGTTCACCTAGCAGTAAATAGGTATCCAGGAGTTGGTTAGGTTAGGTTAGTTTTGGCTAGGAAATAAGCTACGTTTGGAGGGTTAGGTTAGGTTATTTTTGGCTAGGAAATAGGCTAGGTTTGTAGAAATAGGGCAGTAATTGTAGGTAGCGTTTCCTATCACCGAATGCCTCTATTCACCTAGCAGTAAATAGGTATCCAGAAGTTAGTTAGTTAGGTTAGTTTAGATAAGGTTAGGTTAGGTTAAATTAGGTTAGGTTAGATTAGGTTAGGTTAGTTATTGCTGGGAAATAGGCTAGGTTTGTAGAAATAAAAATAGGGTTGTAACTGTTGGTAGCAATTCTTATCACCGAATGCCTCTGTTCACCTAGCAGTAAATTGGTATGTAGGAGTTAGTTAGGATAGGTTAGGTTAGGTTAGATTAGGTTAGATTTGTTTTGGCTAGGAAATAGGCTAGGTTTGTAGAAATAGAAAAAGGGCTGTAATTGTTCGTAACGTTTCCTATCACCGAATGCCTCTGTTCACCTAGTAGTAAGTAAGTATCCAGGAGTTAGTTAGGTTAGATTGGGTTAGATTAGTTTAGGCTAGGAAATAGGCTAGGTTTGTAGAAATTGAAATAGGGCTGTAATTGTTGGTAGCGTTTCCTATCACCGAGTGCCTCTGTTCACCTAGCAGTAAGTAAGTATCCAAAAGTTAGTTAGTTTAGGTTAGGTTAGATTAGGTTACGTTAGTTTTGGCTAAGAAATAGGCTAGGTTTGTAGAAAAAGAAATAGGGCTTTAATTGTTGGTAGCGTTTCCTATCACCGAATTCCTCTGTTCACCTAGCAGTAAATAGGTATCCAGGAGTTAGTTAGGTTAGGTTAGGTTAGATTAGGTTAGGTTGGTTTAGGCCTAGGTTTGTAGAAATAGGGCTGTAATTGTTGGTAGTGTTTCCTATGACCGAATGCCTCTGTTCACCTAGCAGTAAATAGGTATCCAGGAGTTAGTTAGGTTAGGTTAGATTGGGTTAGGTTAGTTAAGGCTAGGAAATAGGCTAGGTTTGTAGAAATAAAAAAAGGGTTCTAATTGTTGGTAGAGTTTCCTATTACCGATTGCCTCTGTTTACCTAGCAGTTAATAGGTATCCAAGAGTTAGTTAGGTTAGGTTAGGTTAGGTTAGATTAGCTTAGGTTAGGTTAGATTAGGTTAGATTAGGTTAGGTTAGATTAAATTAGGTTGGTTTAGGCTAGGTTTGTAGAAATGAGGCTGTAATTGTTGGGAGCGTTTCCTATCACCGAATGCCTGTGTTCACCTAGCAGTAAATAGGTATCCAGGAGTTACTAATTAAGCTAGCTACTTGGGGCATGGTGAGTGAGTGAGGGTTAGTTAGTCAGTCACTAGTTGGACCTTGTGGGGTGGTGGGTGTTGGAGACCACTATAAGCCTAACATGTATAAAGTGCCTG
>NW_027190163.1:0-50984 GCF_040958095.1 Procambarus clarkii
TTTGACCATTTCAAAACCCTATCTAGATGAACTTGAAGTGATAGTGAGTCCTCCTCCGAATTAATTTCCCTACCGATTTTCGTATCATCGGCAAATTTGCAAATGTTGCTACTCAAACCTGAATCTAAATCATTTATATATATATTAAACAGAGGTCCCAGGACCAACCCGTCCTCGACTCAAGTCCATTACATTCAGCGGTCAACCCCACAGACGCATTCATAAATTTTAACATGCTGTTCATTCAAAATGGGCTAACCATCCTGTGTGATGGGGAATTTTTAGCATCACGTAACTAGCTTTTTGACACTGTACTCCCCCTTCATGTAGTCTAGGGTAGCTGCACAAATGCAGATGTACCTAATGTATTAATAAAAAAAAAGGAATACCTCCATACACCTATTCTTGTAATGGTAGTGCTTACATATTTGCACTTTAACATACACATCAAAAGTACACGCACACACACAGACCAGCACAACCCCACACATGCACAAAACCACCCACATACATTAAGCATTTTTACTTAATTTAAAATAGAAACGTTTAAAAACATTTGCTGGCGATGAATTTAAAAACATTAGTTATACGTTTGCACCAAAGGTCCATGAATTGAGTGACTGAAATTAACGTAATTTATGTTAAAAACGACTTTATATAAATGTCACCTTTCTGCGACCAACGTCAAAAACATCAAAAAACACATTTAAGATGGTTTTCACATTTTTCATCCAGATGAAGACCCTAATCACAGCTACTCTCCAAGCACCAGGCGCTAAGATATTTAAATATTTTATTTGTACTTGAATAAAGGTACATATTATTCTTTGGGATGGTAAATAATAGCATTCATTTATTACAACAGTGTTTATTGAAGTACTTGTTTATTAATACATAGTTCTTATAAGACAGAAACGTGAATACAGGTCTTCAAATACATACAAGAGTCCAAAGAAGGCTTCGTGTATAATGATAACACAGGAAGCTTGAGGTTCATATGAGGCGGCAGTCAAGTGTGAGGTTCATATGAGGCGGCAGTCAAGTGTGAGGTTGTTACGAACCCGGATCCAGCGTCCTAGCCTGGAGCAGTGACAAACACGCCATCTGTGGGTCAGCTCCCGAAACCCCCGCCAAACGAACGACGACACCTAGTGAGGACAGCGTATACTGGCCTCGAGGACCAGTTTCCAGTCTGGTTCAGCGCTCAACACCGCCGCCCCTGACCTCTGGTGAGGTGGTGCTCCGACGACAGCGCCATCTATGGAGTGGATATGTCGGGCGTTTGTATCTGAGCCTGTGAGTGTGGTGTATTAGTGTCCCGGTTATTAATGACGTGTCTGCTTACAGAGCCGACCTGGGACCACTGTGTTGAAGGTGGAGTCAGTCTACCCGAGGCAGCCAGTCTCCATACAGTGAAGTTTGCTGCAGCTGTCGTGACGTCGTCCCCCCGGAAGAACACTGTGGTGTGTTAGCCTGCCATTGGAGTGGCAGTTAAAGGATTTACCCGGGACCGACGGTTGGAGACGATAATCCACTGGGGTATTGAGGACAGGAGGGTGATTGGTGATATCACACGAGACTCCTGTCTAGGGCGTACCCCCTTTTATCGTTCGTGGAGTGGCCGTACCAGCCTTGGTGGCTCAGTACCTGCCAGCAGACCTGCTGGATGTGTGGTTGACGGCCTCCACGACGGTGCCCCCAGTGGACCTGTGTTGTGGCTGACCTGTGGCCAGGGTAGACTCGGCGTTCTCAGAGGACACGTCTTGAGGCCACGAAGAAAGCACCGCGGACTCAGCACCTAGCTTCGAGGATCCATAGTCTCCAGCAGAAGACTACAGTGTTGATCCCCTTTGTAAAGTGTTAATACCCCTCCCCCTTGTGTACGTTTTACTTTTATATATTTAAATGGTGAAGGTTATATTATATTATATTAAGTTCTTACCTTTCTTTCCCTACTCCCTTTAAGTTACTTGCGTCACGGATCGCATCCCTTGATAGCCTCTACTGGCTTGGGGCCGGATATATATCTTCCTCTAACTACATCAGAGTAAGAACCCCGTTGCGTCCCGAGAGGGCCGTAACATAATTGGCATCCCCAGCGGGATCCGTCCCCTTGTTAAGTATGTTTGACAGGGTTGGTGAAGTGGCGTAATCCCTGTATATAATTCCCCCTGTGTGATGATTGTGACGTTATACGTCCTGTGCGGTGCTCAGTGACTAAGTGCGATATTGTGTAGTGCGGTGCTCGCTGTGATTAAGCGATTAAGTGCAATATTGACTAGTGCGGTGCTCAGTGATTCAGTGCAATATTGTAGAGCGAAGTGTTCGCTTGGACTCAGTGCAATATTGGGTAGTGCGGTGCCCGGAGTGATTACGTGCAATATTGGCAATTGCAGAGTTTGGTGCGATAAAGTGCTATATTGACATAGAACAGTGCTCGGTGCGTTAAGTGCTAACGTGTAAACGGTGTGTTAAGTGCTCGTTAAGTGTTCCATCTGTGACAATGGCAGACAAAGCTACCATCGATGATCTGGACGATGTTCAGGCTTTTCTGAACAGAGTGGACTGTATTGCCAGATTAAAGTATCTGAGCAAACCAGAGCTTGTACTAGTGAGCGCCTACCTGGAGATCAAGATCCGTGCCAGTGATTCCCGTGTGGAGATCTTGTCCAAGGTTCACCGGCACCTGAAGGCAGAAGAGAAACAGGAAGGCGAGACTCCTAGTACAAGGGAAGGTGAGGAGATAGCTTCCACGGAAAAAGAAGATAAGGGCAGCGACGTTGACAGTGATGCAGGTGAGCTTAATATCAGCTTCCTAACAGTCAAAATGCGTGCCCTAGAGATCAATCGCGAGATAGAGTGGAAGAAGTTAGAAGTAGAACGAGAAAGAGAGAGAGAAGAACGAGAAAGAGAGAGAGAAGAACGAGAAAGAGAAGAAAAAGAAAGACAGAGACAACATGAACTAGAAGTATTACGACTAGGCGCTGGACAGGGACAAACTGGAGTAAGCGGTTTCGATCCGGTAAGGAATATCAAAATGGTCCCCAAATTCAACGAGAGAGAAGTTTCGAAGTTCTTCGCAGCCTTCGAGAAAGTCGCTGCCTCTTTGGAGTGGCCAAGGGAGAATTGGGCCATCATGATACAGTCAGTTTTGACTGGGAAGGCCCAAATTGCCTACTCTACGTTATCCCTTGACGACTCCGGCGATTACGATATGGTGAAGAAAGTGGTGCTCATGGCGTACCAATTGGTACCTGAGGCATATAGGCAAAAGTTCAGAAACCTGAAGAAGACCTCAGAGCACACTTTCACCGAATTCGCCACCATCAAGGAGCGACTTTTTCAAGAATGGTGTGCATCTCGGAAGGTGGAGACCAGGGAAGACCTCGAACAGCTGATTCTGCTCGAGGACTTCAAGGATTGTTTGTCTGTAGACCTGAAGACGTACTTAGAGGAACAGCAGGTAGAGACCTTGAGTGCAGCAGCCACCATGGCTGAAGAGTACATCCTGACTCATAGGCCGTCTGCTAAGTACGTCCCAAGGAATTACCAGCGCCGGTTCGACAGACCTCATGATGAAGAAGAAAGACCCGTCCCACAAAGTGCTAAGAAGACTCCCCCAAGTAGCCCTCGAAGAACAAGTCCTAGCAGTCCGAAACACCGGAGCCCGAGGAGGAATATGGTGTGCTGGACTTGTGGGCAGAAGGGACACATAGCTGCTAGGTGCCGAGGCAGAAGAGGTGGCAGCGCACGAAGGGAGGTGATGATGATGAGCTGTGTTACACCACCAGTAGGAAACCAGTCTACGACGACGCAGGAAGGACCAAGTTTGTTGGCCCCTCACACTTCAACCGGGTATGTAACGAGTGATCATACTGGTAGATCAATTGTAGTGCTCAGAGATAGTGGAGCAGCCCAGTCCCTGATCGTGAAGAGCTCGTTACCCGAGGGAGTGAGTGTGGATGGGAGACCAGAGGTTATCCTGGTTGGGTTTCCGAGAACGCAGTATATCGCCCCCTTAGTGCCAGTACATCTCGACTCGCCTTATTTCAGCGGCACATGTGCGTTGGCAGTAGTCGATACCCTCCCTGTGGCTGGGATTGACGTGGTACTAGCCAACGACTTGGTGACCGATTGGAGCACCAATCATCCCAAGATTGCGGACGAGTCTACCGGAACAGCACGGTCTGAGGTAACAGGCAATGGTAATGTCCAGGTAAAGACAGACCCGGATTTGAACATGTCTAATTTGTCCTCTCCCCCGCAGATCGACAGTTATCTAGCAGTGTCTCCTGATTCTTCTCTCGACAAGGAACATGAGGTTACGATGGCAGAAGTACCTGAGCTAGAAGAGAGGCCTTGTGTGCAGACACCCACGGATACCAATGAGTCTGGAGCGAAGGCTGAGGTGTGCTTGCGGTATGGCAAGTTACAGCGTGTAGTGGACCAGCCAGAGATTCCCCAGACGTCAGAGGTATGTGAGGTGTGTTCAAAAGGTCTAGTGCCCTCTTTGGTCCAAACCAGGCTAGTGGATATAGCCGGTTATGGACATGACAGGCTCAGGAAGCTTATTCCTCAGGTAACCAAATGTTTCTTAGCGGTATTTTTGATTCTCGTATGTGTTCTCAGTAAGGATCAGTGGACGACCCGAAGGATGATGGCTCCCGTGAACATCGAGAAGAGGTCCCAGGGATTGGAGAGTTGTACTGCAAGTGTTGCAGTTGAAGAAGGGACCTGGGAGGTAATAGATGATACAGGAGGTACGACATGTGATAATGTGAGTGACTGTTTCCGACAGGTTGACACCCCCCGCGTGACTGCTGAGCCTCAATGCAGCGTTATGTGGAACGTTGGTCGACCTGACGGTGGCAGAGCGAATGCCACCTGCGACGTACGAACAGCCCCGTTGGAACTAGGTGTGGGCCTAGTAGAGGAGTGTATAGTAAGTACTGACTTGCCCATTGTCGCTATCACTCTGAATTGTCAGACCCCTGTATTCCAGGTTCCTGTCTCCCTGACGGACCATCGGACTGGCACCAGAAATGCCGTCTGTGGTCAGCCATCATCGGTGCCACGACATAGGAAAGTGTCGAGTCACCCCAGATCGCGTCGAAACCAATCCGTACTCGAGAGATGTGGGATGACGCCCCTGCTTGACATCGTAGTGGAGACGTGGAAGATTACGTCAGGCAGATCATTGCCTTCTATCTGCAAGTTCCCGTTGTGCCGGAAATGGCTAGTAGAAAAGTTCTGTGGACAAGACAGCCTCATCACTCCAGTTCATAGTATAAGTAAGTCCATTTGGAGTTGTGTCGCCCTGCTAATTTGGTTTGTGTTTTTTATAGAACCCCAAACCAAATTCTTTTTGGTGGGGAGGTGTTACGAACCCGGATCCAGCGTCCTAGCCTGGAGCAGTGACAAACACGCCATCTGTGGGTCAGCTCCCGAAACCCCCGCCAAACGAACGACGACACCTAGTGAGGACAGCGTGTACTGGCCTCGAGGACCAGTTTCCAGTCTGGTTCAGCGCTCAACACCGCCGCCCCTGACCTCTGGTGAGGTGGTGCTCCGACGACAGCGCCATCTATGGAGTGGATATGTCGGGCGTTTGTATCTGAGCCTGTGAGTGTGGTGTATTAGTGTCCCGGTTATTAATGACGTGTCTGCTTACAGAGCCGACCTGGGACCACTGTGTTGAAGGTGGAGTCAGTCTACCCGAGGCAGCCAGTCTCCATACAGTGAAGTTTGCTGCAGCTGTCGTGACGTCGTCCCCCCGGAAGAACACTGTGGTGTGTTAGCCTGCCATTGGAGTGGCAGTTAAAGGATTTACCCGGGACCGACGGTTGGAGACGATAATCCACTGGGGTATTGAGGACAGGAGGGTGATTGGTGATATCACACGAGACTCCTGTCTAGGGCGTACCCCCTTTTATCGTTCGTGGAGTGGCCGTACCAGCCTTGGTGGCTCAGTACCTGCCAGCAGACCTGCTGGATGTGTGGTTGACGGCCTCCACGACGGTGCCCCCAGTGGACCTGTGTTGTGGCTGACCTGTGGCCAGGGTAGACTCGGCGTTCTCAGAGGACACGTCTTGAGGCCACGAAGAAAGCACCGCGGACTCAGCACCTAGCTTCGAGGATCCATAGTCTCCAGCAGAAGACTACAGTGTTGATCCCCTTTGTAAAGTGTTAATACCCCTCCCCCTTGTGTACGTTTTACTTTTATATATTTAAATGGTGAAGGTTATATTATATTATATTAAGTTCTTACCTTTCTTTCCCTACTCCCTTTAAGTTACTTGCGTCACGGATCGCATCCCTTGATAGCCTCTACTGGCTTGGGGCCGGATATATATCTTCCTCTAACTACATCAGAGTAAGAACCCCGTTGCGTCCCGAGAGGGCCGTAACAGAGGTCAACTCATGAGAGGGCAGTGAGATATTTGTGATGTTGCAAGTCAAACGGAGCACTGTCAGCTCCTACCACATCCTCAAAAAGGTATCTCATTTACTACGTCCACTGCGATATTGTTTTCCTTTGCGTTCACAACGATTCCAATCCCTTCCTCTCTCTCTATTTGATTCTCTTTCTCCACGATTTTTTCGGTGATGGGGAAGATGGGCTGGAGATCCTCGTCGCTGACGTTGTTCTGATCTGCTGCGATGTCTCTTTCTCGACCTTTCCTTCCCTCTTTCATGATCTGTCTCCTGTGAGTGACTTCTGCGAAGCTTTTCTCTTTCTTTGTCACATGGAAGGCCTCGGTGTGGGGAGCGAGAGTGGCCTCTGCCATCCTGGTCGTCACAGAGTGTTGTTCGGGATGGCTCTACTGGATCATTTCTTGGTCTTGGTGGAGGAAAGATGTCCTCCTCATCACTTTCCCTCTCGTGGTTGTCCAAATCATCATTTAATACGGATACTCGTCCTTTAAGCTCGTTGTTGACTTCATGAATCGGTCTCTTTTGGATCCTCGGTAAAATTATATCACATGAACATTCATCTCTTAATAAACAATCAATATATTCATCCATGTGAGTAAACTGGAACTGGCCGGAACGGTCAATAACGCGTAGTTTTCTAAAGTCATTAAGGAGAGGTTCCAGGTACTTGTAACAATTCAGTGATCCACATACAAGCCTCAAGTAAAATGCCCCCAAAGCACGAGCATACTTAAAATCCTCTTGTGTGATGAATTCTATAATTATGTCAGTCTCAGGTTGGATCTGGAGCATCTTTAGCACGAGACATAGGAATGGCGTGGGTTTGCTGTTGGCTCCGTGAACACCACCAATACACCTGAGGGCTATTGCTTTGTCGACTAGTAATTCCGCCGAGAGGGCAAAGCATTCTTCTTTCCAGTACCTAGAGTCGTATATCCTAGTTCTTATAATTTTCTCAACTAAATACTGGGGGTTTGTGCCGTGAGTGGCCCGGGCTTCCCTGATCGTGCGGTTGGCCATGTCGCCTACTGATTACAGAGCCCATGTTTGATTGATTGATGAAGATTAAGCCACCCAAAAGGTGGCACGGGCATGAATAGCCCGTAAGTGGTGGCCCTTTTAAGCCATTACCAGTATCAAGAGCTGATACTGGAGATCTGTGGAGGTGCGAATGAACCCTGCATGATGGGAGATGTTTCCCTTGTGAATATGTTAAGATGAAGATGAAGCCGTAAGTGGTGGCCCTTTTGAGCCATCACCAGTATCAATAGATGATACTGGAGACCTGTGGAGGTGCGACTGCACCCAGCGTGACGGGAGATGTCTCCCGGTGGTGATGAGGAAGAGAGAGAGAGAGAGAGAAGATTAAGCCACCCAAAAGGTGGCTTGGGCATGAATAGCCCATAAGTGGTGGCCCTTTTGAGCCATTTCCAGTATCACTAGATGATACTGGAGATCTGTGGAGGTGCGACTGCACCCTGCGTGACGGGAGATGTCTGTACATATTCTGATTGATTGATTGATGAAGATTAAGCCACCCAAGAGGTGGCACGGGCATGAATAGCCCGTAAGTGGTGGCCCTTTCGAGCCATTACCAGTATCAAAAGATGATACTGGAGATCTGTGGAGGCGCAACTGCACCCAGCGTGACGGGAGATGTCTCCCGGACCAAGTGGTGACCAAATGGTGAGCCCATGTTTAAGATGGAGGCGTATTTATTAGTGTCCTAGAGAAGAGGGTAGGAGTCAGGTGTCAGTGAGGGATAGAAGAGGGGTGGGGAGGAGGAGCAAGATTATGAGAGCATATGAACATAAAAACAGAGATAACTGCAGAAGGCCTATTGGCCCGTACGAGGCAGCTCCTATTTATAAGAATTTATAAGAACATAAGAACAAAGGCAACTGCAAAAGGCCTATTGGCCCTTACGAGGCAGCTCCTATCTATAACCACCCAATCCCACTCATAAACATGTCCATCCCGCGCTTGAAACAATCGAGGAACCCCACCTCCACCACGTTATGCGGTAATTGGTTCCACAAATCAACAACCCTGTTACCGAACCAGTATTTACCCAAGTCTTTCCTAAATCTAAATTTATCCAATTTATACCCATTGTTTCGTGTTCTGTCTTGTGTTGATACTTTTAATACCCTATTATTATTCCGTTTGTTGTGTCCATCAATCCACTTGTAAACATAAGAACATAGAACAAAGGCAACTGCAGAAGGCCTATTGGCCCATACGAGACAGCTCCTATTTATAACCACCCAATCCCACTCATACACGTCCAACCCATGCTTGAAACAATCGAGAGACCCCACCTCCACAATGTTACGTGGCAATTGGTTCCACAAATCAACAACCCTGTTACTGAACCAGTATTTACCCAAGTCTTTCCTAAATCTAAACTTATCCAATTTATACCCATTGTTTCGTGTTCTGTCTAGTGTTGATACTTTTAATACCCTATTAATATCCCCTTTGTTATGTCCATTCACCCACTTGTAAACCTCTATCATGTCACCCCAAACTCTTCACCTTTCCAGTGAATGCAATTTAAGCTTTGTTAATCTTTCTTCATATGGAAGATTTCTAATTTGGGGAATTAACTTAGTCATCCTACGCTGGACACGTTCAAGTGAATTTATATCCATTTTTCACTATGGCGACCAAAACTGAACTGCATAATCTAAATGGGGCCTAACTAGAGCAAGATATAGCTTGAGAACCACACCAGGTGTCTTGTTACTAACGCTGCGATTAATAAATCCAAGTGTCCCATTTGCCTTATTACGAACATTTATGCATTGATCCTTGTGTTTTAAATTCTTACTAATCATAACTCCCAGATCCCTTTCGCAATCTCAACACCATCTAGCTCGTATCTTGTAACTCTATCATCATTACCTAACCTCAGAACTTTACATTTATCAGCATTAAACTGCATCTGCCAATCCTTTGACCATTTCAAAACCCTATCTAGATGAACTTGAAGTGATAGTGAGTCCTCCTCCCAATTAATTTCCCTACCGATTTTCGTATCATCGGCAAATTTGCAAATGTTGCTACTCAAACCTGAATCTAAATCATTTATATATATATTAAACAACAGAGGTCCCAGGACCAACCCGTCCTCGACTCAAGTCCATTACATTCAGCGGTCAACCCCACAGACGCATTCATAAATTTTAACATGCTGTTCATTCAAAATGGGCTAACCATCCTGTGTGATGGGGAATTTTTAGCATCACCTAACTAGCTTTTTGACACTGTACTCCCCCTTCATGTAGTCTAGGGTAGCTGCACAAATGCAGATGTACCTAATGTATTAATAAAAAAAAGGAATACCTCCATACACCTATTCTTGTAATGGTAGTGCTTACATATTTGCACTTTAACATACACATCAAAAGTACACGCACACACACAGACCAGCACAACCCCACACATGCACAAAACCACCCACATACATTAAGCATTTTTACTTAATTTAAAATAGAAACGTTTAAAAACATTTGCTGGCGATGAATTTAAAAACATTAGTTATACGTTTGCACCAAAGGTCCATGAATTGAGTGACTGAAATTAACGTAATTTATGTTAAAAACGACTTTATATAAATGTCACCTTTCTGCGACCAACGTCAAAAACATCAAAAAACACATTTAAGATGGTTTTCACATTTTTCATCCAGATGAAGACCCTAATCACAGCTACTCTCCAAGCACCAGGCGCTAAGATATTTAAATATTTTATTTGTACTTGAATAAAGGTACATATTATTCTTTGGGATGGTAAATAATAGCATTCATTTATTACAACAGTGTTTATTGAAGTACTTGTTTATTAATACATAGTTCTTATAAGACAGAAACGTGAATACAGGTCTTCAAATACATACAAGAGTCCAAAGAAGGCTTCGTGTATAATGATAACACAGGAAGCTTGAGGTTCATATGAGGCGGCAGTCAAGTGTGAGGTCAACTCATGAGAGGGCAGTGAGATATTTGTGATGTTGCAAGTCAAACGGAGCACTGTCAGCTCCTACCACATCCTCAAAAAGGTATCTCATTTACTACGTCCACTGCGATATTGTTTTCCTTTGCGTTCACAACGATTCCAATCCCTTCCTCTCTCTCTATTTGATTCTCTTTCTCCACGATTTTTTCGGTGATGGGGAAGATGGGCTGGAGATCCTCGTCGCTGACGTTGTTCTGATCTGCTGCGATGTCTCTTTCTCGACCTTTCCTTCCCTCTTTCATGATCTGTCTCCTGTGAGTGACTTCTGCGAAGCTTTTCTCTTTCTTTGTCACATGGAAGGCCTCGGTGTGGGGAGCGAGAGTGGCCTCTGCCATCCTGGTCGTCACAGAGTGTTGTTCGGGATGGCTCTACTGGATCATTTCTTGGTCTTGGTGGAGGAAAGATGTCCTCCTCATCACTTTCCCTCTCGTGGTTGTCCAAATCATCATTTAATACGGATACTCGTCCTTTAAGCTCGTTGTTGACTTCATGAATCGGTCTCTTTTGGATCCTCGGTAAAATTATATCACATGAACATTCATCTCTTAATAAACAATCAATATATTCATCCATGTGAGTAAACTGGAACTGGCCGGAACGGTCAATAACGCGTAGTTTTCTAAAGTCATTAAGGAGAGGTTCCAGGTACTTGTAACAATTCAGTGATCCACATACAAGCCTCAAGTAAAATGCCCCCAAAGCACGAGCATACTTAAAATCCTCTTGTGTGAAGAATTCTATAATTATGTCAGTCTCAGGTTGGATCTGGAGCATCTTTAGCACGAGACATAGGAATGGCGTGGGTTTGCTGTTGGCTCCGTGAACACCACCAATACACCTGAGGGCTATTGCTTTGTCGACTAGTAATTCCGCCGAGAGGGCAAAGCATTCTTCTTTCCAGTACCTAGAGTCGTATATCCTAGTTCTTATAATTTTCTCAACTAAATACTGGGGGTTTGTGCCGTGAGTGGCCCGGGCTTCCCTGATCGTGCGGTTGGCCATGTCGCCTACTGATTACAGAGCCCATGTTTGATTGATTGATGAAGATTAAGCCACCCAAAAGGTGGCACGGGCATGAATAGCCCGTAAGTGGTGGCCCTTTTAAGCCATTACCAGTATCAAGAGCTGATACTGGAGATCTGTGGAGGTGCGAATGCACCCTGCATGATGGGAGATGTTTCCCTTGTGAATATGTTAAGATGAAGATGAAGCCGTAAGTGGTGGCCCTTTTGAGCCATCACCAGTATCAATAGATGATACTGGAGACCTGTGGAGGTGCGACTGCACCCAGCGTGACGGGAGATGTCTCCCGGTGGTGATGAGGAAGAGAGAGAGAGAGAGAGAGAGAAGATTAAGCCACCCAAAAGGTGGCACGGGCATGAATAGCCCGTAAGTGGTGGCCCTTTCGAGCCATTACCAGTATCAAAAGATGATACTGGAGATCTGTGGAGGCGCAACTGCACCCAGCGTGACGGGAGATGTCTCCCGGACCAAGTGGTGACCAAATGGTGAGCCCATGTTTAAGATGGAGGCGTATTTATTAGTGTCCTAGAGAAGAGGGTAGGAGTCAGGTGTCAGTGAGGGATAGAAGAGGGGTGGGGAGGAGGAGCAAGATTATGAGAGCATATGAACATAAAAACAGAGATAACTGCAGAAGGCCTATTGGCCCGTACGAGGCAGCTCCTATTTATAAGAACATAAGAACAAAGGCAACTGCAAAAGGCCTATTGGCCCTTACGAGGCAGCTCCTATCTATAACCACCCAATCCCACTCATAAACATGTCCATCCCGCGCTTGAAACAATCGAGGAACCCCACCTCCACCACGTTATGCGGTAATTGGTTCCACAAATCAACAACCCTGTTACCGAACCAGTATTTACCCAAGTCTTTCCTAAATCTAAATTTATCCAATTTATACCCATTGTTTCGTGTTCTGTCTTGTGTTGATACTTTTAATACCCTATTATTATTCCGTTTGTTGTGTCCATCAATCCACTTGTAAACATAAGAACATAGAACAAAGGCAACTGCAGAAGGCCTATTGGCCCATACGAGACAGCTCCTATTTATAACCACCCAATCCCACTCATACACGTCCAACCCATGCTTGAAACAATCGAGAGACCCCACCTCCACAATGTTACGTGGCAATTGGTTCCACAAATCAACAACCCTGTTACTGAACCAGTATTTACCCAAGTCTTTCCTAAATCTAAACTTATCCAATTTATACCCATTGTTTCGTGTTCTGTCTAGTGTTGATACTTTTAATACCCTATTAATATCCCCTTTGTTATGTCCATTCACCCACTTGTAAACCTCTATCATGTCACCCCAAACTCTTCACCTTTCCAGTGAATGCAATTTAAGCTTTGTTAATCTTTCTTCATATGGAAGATTTCTAATTTGGGGAATTAACTTAGTCATCCTACGCTGGACACGTTCAAGTGAATTTATATCCATTTTACAATATGGCGACCAAAACTGAACTGCATAATCTAAATGGGGCCTAACTAGAGCAAGATATAGCTTGAGAACCACACCAGGTGTCTTGTTACTAACGCTGCGATTAATAAATCCAAGTGTCCGATTTGCCTTATTACGAACATTTATGCATTGATCCTTTTGTTTTAAATTCTTACTAATCATAACTCCCAGATCCCTTTCGCAATCTCAACACCATCTAGCTCGTATCTTGTAACTCTATCATCATTACCTAACCTCAGAACTTTACATTTATCAGCATTAAACTGCATCTGCCAATCCTTTGACCATTTCAAAACCCTATCTAGATGAACTTGAAGTGATAGTGAGTCCTCCTCCGAATTAATTTCCCTACCGATTTTCGTATCATCGGCAAATTTGCAAATGTTGCTACTCAAACCTGAATCTAAATCATTTATATATATATTAAACAACAGAGGTCCCAGGACCAACCCGTCCTCGACTCAAGTCCATTACATTCAGCGGTCAACCCCACAGACGCATTCATAAATTTTAACATGCTGTTCATTCAAAATGGGCTAACCATCCAGTGTGATGGGGAATTTTTAGCATCACGTAACTAGCTTTTTGACACTGTACTCCCCCTTCATGTAGTCTAGGGTAGCTGCACAAATGCAGATGTACCTAATGTATTAATAAAAAAAAGGAATACCTCCATACACCTATTCTTGTAATGGTAGTGCTTACATATTTGCACTTTAACATACACATCAAAAGTACACGCACACACACAGACCAGCACAACCCCACACATGCACAAAACCACCCACATACATTAAGCATTTTTACTTAATTTAAAATAGAAACGTTTAAAAACATTTGCTGGCGATGAATTTAAAAACATTAGTTATACGTTTGCACCAAAGGTCCATGAATTGAGTGACTGAAATTAACGTAATTTATGTTAAAAACGACTTTATATAAATGTCACCTTTCTGCGACCAACGTCAAAAACATCAAAAAACACATTTAAGATGGTTTTCACATTTTTCATCCAGATGAAGACCCTAATCACAGCTACTCTCCAAGCACCAGGCGCTAAGATATTTAAATATTTTATTTGTACTTGAATAAAGGTACATATTATTCTTTGGGATGGTAAATAATAGCATTCATTTATTACAACAGTGTTTATTGAAGTACTTGTTTATTAATACATAGTTCTTATAAGACAGAAACGTGAATACAGGTCTTCAAATACATACAAGAGTCCAAAGAAGGCTTCGTGTATAATGATAACACAGGAAGCTTGAGGTTCATATGAGGCGGCAGTCAAGTGTGAGGTTCATATGAGGCGGCAGTCAAGTGTGAGGTTGTTACGAACCCGGATCCAGCGTCCTAGCCTGGAGCAGTGACAAACACGCCATCTGTGGGTCAGCTCCCGAAACCCCCGCCAAACGAACGACGACACCTAGTGAGGACAGCGTATACTGGCCTCGAGGACCAGTTTCCAGTCTGGTTCAGCGCTCAACACCGCCGCCCCTGACCTCTGGTGAGGTGGTGCTCCGACGACAGCGCCATCTATGGAGTGGATATGTCGGGCGTTTGTATCTGAGCCTGTGAGTGTGGTGTATTAGTGTCCCGGTTATTAATGACGTGTCTGCTTACAGAGCCGACCTGGGACCACTGTGTTGAAGGTGGAGTCAGTCTACCCGAGGCAGCCAGTCTCCATACAGTGAAGTTTGCTGCAGCTGTCGTGACGTCGTCCCCCCGGAAGAACACTGTGGTGTGTTAGCCTGCCATTGGAGTGGCAGTTAAAGGATTTACCCGGGACCGACGGTTGGAGACGATAATCCACTGGGGTATTGAGGACAGGAGGGTGATTGGTGATATCACACGAGACTCCTGTCTAGGGCGTACCCCCTTTTATCGTTCGTGGAGTGGCCGTACCAGCCTTGGTGGCTCAGTACCTGCCAGCAGACCTGCTGGATGTGTGGTTGACGGCCTCCACGACGGTGCCCCCAGTGGACCTGTGTTGTGGCTGACCTGTGGCCAGGGTAGACTCGGCGTTCTCAGAGGACACGTCTTGAGGCCACGAAGAAAGCACCGCGGACTCAGCACCTAGCTTCGAGGATCCATAGTCTCCAGCAGAAGACTACAGTGTTGATCCCCTTTGTAAAGTGTTAATACCCCTCCCCCTTGTGTACGTTTTACTTTTATATATTTAAATGGTGAAGGTTATATTATATTATATTAAGTTCTTACCTTTCTTTCCCTACTCCCTTTAAGTTACTTGCGTCACGGATCGCATCCCTTGATAGCCTCTACTGGCTTGGGGCCGGATATATATCTTCCTCTAACTACATCAGAGTAAGAACCCCGTTGCGTCCCGAGAGGGCCGTAACATAATTGGCATCCCCAGCGGGATCCGTCCCCTTGTTAAGTATGTTTGACAGGGGTGGTGAAGTGGCGTAATCCCTGTATATAATTCCCCCTGTGTGATGATTGTGACGTTATACGTCCTGTGCGGTGCTCAGTGACTAAGTGCGATATTGTGTAGTGCGGTGCTCGCTGTGATTAAGCGATTAAGTGCAATATTGACTAGTGCGGTGCTCAGTGATTCAGTGCAATATTGTAGAGCGAAGTGTTCGCTTGGACTCAGTGCAATATTGGGTAGTGCGGTGCCCGGAGTGATTACGTGCAATATTGGCAATTGCAGAGTTTGGTGCGATAAAGTGCTATATTGACATAGAACAGTGCTCGGTGCGTTAAGTGCTAACGTGTAAACGGTGTGTTAAGTGCTCGTTAAGTGTTCCATCTGTGACAATGGCAGACAAAGCTACCATCGATGATCTGGACGATGTTCAGGCTTTTCTGAACAGAGTGGACTGTATTGCCAGATTAAAGTATCTGAGCAAACCAGAGCTTGTACTAGTGAGCGCCTACCTGGAGATCAAGATCCGTGCCAGTGATTCCCGTGTGGAGATCTTGTCCAAGGTTCACCGGCACCTGAAGGCAGAAGAGAAACAGGAAGGCGAGACTCCTAGTACAAGGGAAGGTGAGGAGATAGCTTCCACGGAAAAAGAAGATAAGGGCAGCGACGTTGACAGTGATGCAGGTGAGCTTAATATCAGCTTCCTAACAGTCAAAATGCGTGCCCTAGAGATCAATCGCGAGATAGAGTGGAAGAAGTTAGAAGTAGAACGAGAAAGAGAGAGAGAAGAACGAGAAAGAGAGAGAGAAGAACGAGAAAGAGAAGAAAAAGAAAGACAGAGACAACATGAACTAGAAGTATTACGACTAGGCGCTGGACAGGGACAAACTGGAGTAAGCGGTTTCGATCCGGTAAGGAATATCAAAATGGTCCCCAAATTCAACGAGAGAGAAGTTTCGAAGTTCTTCGCAGCCTTCGAGAAAGTCGCTGCCTCTTTGGAGTGGCCAAGGGAGAATTGGGCCATCATGATACAGTCAGTTTTGACTGGGAAGGCCCAAATTGCCTACTCTACGTTATCCCTTGACGACTCCGGCGATTACGATATGGTGAAGAAAGTGGTGCTCATGGCGTACCAATTGGTACCTGAGGCATATAGGCAAAAGTTCAGAAACCTGAAGAAGACCTCAGAGCACACTTTCACCGAATTCGCCACCATCAAGGAGCGACTTTTTCAAGAATGGTGTGCATCTCGGAAGGTGGAGACCAGGGAAGACCTCGAACAGCTGATTCTGCTCGAGGACTTCAAGGATTGTTTGTCTGTAGACCTGAAGACGTACTTAGAGGAACAGCAGGTAGAGACCTTGAGTGCAGCAGCCACCATGGCTGAAGAGTACATCCTGACTCATAGGCCGTCTGCTAAGTACGTCCCAAGGAATTACCAGCGCCGGTTCGACAGACCTCATGATGAAGAAGAAAGACCCGTCCCACAAAGTGCTAAGAAGACTCCCCCAAGTAGCCCTCGAAGAACAAGTCCTAGCAGTCCGAAACACCGGAGCCCGAGGAGGAATATGGTGTGCTGGACTTGTGGGCAGAAGGGACACATAGCTGCTAGGTGCCGAGGCAGAAGAGGTGGCAGCGCACGAAGGGAGGTGATGATGATGAGCTGTGTTACACCACCAGTAGGAAACCAGTCTACGACGACGCAGGAAGGACCAAGTTTGTTGGCCCCTCACACTTCAACCGGGTATGTAACGAGTGATCATACTGGTAGATCAATTGTAGTGCTCAGAGATAGTGGAGCAGCCCAGTCCCTGATCGTGAAGAGCTCGTTACCCGAGGGAGTGAGTGTGGATGGGAGACCAGAGGTTATCCTGGTTGGGTTTCCGAGAACGCAGTATATCGCCCCCTTAGTGCCAGTACATCTCGACTCGCCTTATTTCAGCGGCACATGTGCGTTGGCAGTAGTCGATACCCTCCCTGTGGCTGGGATTGACGTGGTACTAGCCAACGACTTGGTGACCGATTGGAGCACCAATCATCCCAAGATTGCGGACGAGTCTACCGGAACAGCACGGTCTGAGGTAACAGGCAATGGTAATGTCCAGGTAAAGACAGACCCGGATTTGAACATGTCTAATTTGTCCTCTCCCCCGCAGATCGACAGTTATCTAGCAGTGTCTCCTGATTCTTCTCTCGACAAGGAACATGAGGTTACGATGGCAGAAGTACCTGAGCTAGAAGAGAGGCCTTGTGTGCAGACACCCACGGATACCAATGAGTCTGGAGCGAAGGCTGAGGTGTGCTTGCGGTATGGCAAGTTACAGCGTGTAGTGGACCAGCCAGAGATTCCCCAGACGTCAGAGGTATGTGAGGTGTGTTCAAAAGGTCTAGTGCCCTCTTTGGTCCAAACCAGGCTAGTGGATATAGCCGGTTATGGACATGACAGGCTCAGGAAGCTTATTCCTCAGGTAACCAAATGTTTCTTAGCGGTATTTTTGATTCTCGTATGTGTTCTCAGTAAGGATCAGTGGACGACCCGAAGGATGATGGCTCCCGTGAACATCGAGAAGAGGTCCCAGGGATTGGAGAGTTGTACTGCAAGTGTTGCAGTTGAAGAAGGGACCTGGGAGGTAATAGATGATACAGGAGGTACGACATGTGATAATGTGAGTGACTGTTTCCGACAGGTTGACACCCCCCGCGTGACTGCTGAGCCTCAATGCAGCGTTATGTGGAACGTTGGTCGACCTGACGGTGGCAGAGCGAATGCCACCTGCGACGTACGAACAGCCCCGTTGGAACTAGGTGTGGGCCTAGTAGAGGAGTGTATAGTAAGTACTGACTTGCCCATTGTCGCTATCACTCTGAATTGTCAGACCCCTGTATTCCAGGTTCCTGTCTCCCTGACGGACCATCGGACTGGCACCAGAAATGCCGTCTGTGGTCAGCCATCATCGGTGCCACGACATAGGAAAGTGTCGAGTCACCCCAGATCGCGTCGAAACCAATCCGTACTCGAGAGATGTGGGATGACGCCCCTGCTTGACATCGTAGTGGAGACGTGGAAGATTACGTCAGGCAGATCATTGCCTTCTATCTGCAAGTTCCCGTTGTGCCGGAAATGGCTAGTAGAAAAGTTCTGTGGACAAGACAGCCTCATCACTCCAGTTCATAGTATAAGTAAGTCCATTTGGAGTTGTGTCGCCCTGCTAATTTGGTTTGTGTTTTTTATAGAACCCCAAACCAAATTCTTTTTGGTGGGGAGGTGTTACGAACCCGGATCCAGCGTCCTAGCCTGGAGCAGTGACAAACACGCCATCTGTGGGTCAGCTCCCGAAACCCCCGCCAAACGAACGACGACACCTAGTGAGGACAGCGTGTACTGGCCTCGAGGACCAGTTTCCAGTCTGGTTCAGCGCTCAACACCGCCGCCCCTGACCTCTGGTGAGGTGGTGCTCCGACGACAGCGCCATCTATGGAGTGGATATGTCGGGCGTTTGTATCTGAGCCTGTGAGTGTGGTGTATTAGTGTCCCGGTTATTAATGACGTGTCTGCTTACAGAGCCGACCTGGGACCACTGTGTTGAAGGTGGAGTCAGTCTACCCGAGGCAGCCAGTCTCCATACAGTGAAGTTTGCTGCAGCTGTCGTGACGTCGTCCCCCCGGAAGAACACTGTGGTGTGTTAGCCTGCCATTGGAGTGGCAGTTAAAGGATTTACCCGGGACCGACGGTTGGAGACGATAATCCACTGGGGTATTGAGGACAGGAGGGTGATTGGTGATATCACACGAGACTCCTGTCTAGGGCGTACCCCCTTTTATCGTTCGTGGAGTGGCCGTACCAGCCTTGGTGGCTCAGTACCTGCCAGCAGACCTGCTGGATGTGTGGTTGACGGCCTCCACGACGGTGCCCCCAGTGGACCTGTGTTGTGGCTGACCTGTGGCCAGGGTAGACTCGGCGTTCTCAGAGGACACGTCTTGAGGCCACGAAGAAAGCACCGCGGACTCAGCACCTAGCTTCGAGGATCCATAGTCTCCAGCAGAAGACTACAGTGTTGATCCCCTTTGTAAAGTGTTAATACCCCTCCCCCTTGTGTACGTTTTACTTTTATATATTTAAATGGTGAAGGTTATATTATATTATATTAAGTTCTTACCTTTCTTTCCCTACTCCCTTTAAGTTACTTGCGTCACGGATCGCATCCCTTGATAGCCTCTACTGGCTTGGGGCCGGATATATATCTTCCTCTAACTACATCAGAGTAAGAACCCCGTTGCGTCCCGAGAGGGCCGTAACAGAGGTCAACTCATGAGAGGGCAGTGAGATATTTGTGATGTTGCAAGTCAAACGGAGCACTGTCAGCTCCTACCACATCCTCAAAAAGGTATCTCATTTACTACGTCCACTGCGATATTGTTTTCCTTTGCGTTCACAACGATTCCAATCCCTTCCTCTCTCTCTATTTGATTCTCTTTCTCCACGATTTTTTCGGTGATGGGGAAGATGGGCTGGAGATCCTCGTCGCTGACGTTGTTCTGATCTGCTGCGATGTCTCTTTCTCGACCTTTCCTTCCCTCTTTCATGATCTGTCTCCTGTGAGTGACTTCTGCGAAGCTTTTCTCTTTCTTTGTCACATGGAAGGCCTCGGTGTGGGGAGCGAGAGTGGCCTCTGCCATCCTGGTCGTCACAGAGTGTTGTTCGGGATGGCTCTACTGGATCATTTCTTGGTCTTGGTGGAGGAAAGATGTCCTCCTCATCACTTTCCCTCTCGTGGTTGTCCAAATCATCATTTAATACGGATACTCGTCCTTTAAGCTCGTTGTTGACTTCATGAATCGGTCTCTTTTGGATCCTCGGTAAAATTATATCACATGAACATTCATCTCTTAATAAACAATCAATATATTCATCCATGTGAGTAAACTGGAACTGGCCGGAACGGTCAATAACGCGTAGTTTTCTAAAGTCATTAAGGAGAGGTTCCAGGTACTTGTAACAATTCAGTGATCCACATACAAGCCTCAAGTAAAATGCCCCCAAAGCACGAGCATACTTAAAATCCTCTTGTGTGATGAATTCTATAATTATGTCAGTCTCAGGTTGGATCTGGAGCATCTTTAGCACGAGACATAGGAATGGCGTGGGTTTGCTGTTGGCTCCGTGAACACCACCAATACACCTGAGGGCTATTGCTTTGTCGACTAGTAATTCCGCCGAGAGGGCAAAGCATTCTTCTTTCCAGTACCTAGAGTCGTATATCCTAGTTCTTATAATTTTCTCAACTAAATACTGGGGGTTTGTGCCGTGAGTGGCCCGGGCTTCCCTGATCGTGCGGTTGGCCATGTCGCCTACTGATTACAGAGCCCATGTTTGATTGATTGATGAAGATTAAGCCACCCAAAAGGTGGCACGGGCATGAATAGCCCGTAAGTGGTGGCCCTTTTAAGCCATTACCAGTATCAAGAGCTGATACTGGAGATCTGTGGAGGTGCGAATGAACCCTGCATGATGGGAGATGTTTCCCTTGTGAATATGTTAAGATGAAGATGAAGCCGTAAGTGGTGGCCCTTTTGAGCCATCACCAGTATCAATAGATGATACTGGAGACCTGTGGAGGTGCGACTGCACCCAGCGTGACGGGAGATGTCTCCCGGTGGTGATGAGGAAGAGAGAGAGAGAGAGAGAAGATTAAGCCACCCAAAAGGTGGCTTGGGCATGAATAGCCCATAAGTGGTGGCCCTTTTGAGCCATTTCCAGTATCAATAGATGATACTGGAGATCTGTGGAGGTGCGACTGCACCCTGCGTGACGGGAGATGTCTGTACATATTCTGATTGATTGATTGATGAAGATTAAGCCACCCAAGAGGTGGCACGGGCATGAATAGCCCGTAAGTGGTGGCCCTTTCGAGCCATTACCAGTATCAAAAGATGATACTGGAGATCTGTGGAGGCGCAACTGCACCCAGCGTGACGGGAGATGTCTCCCGGACCAAGTGGTGACCAAATGGTGAGCCCATGTTTAAGATGGAGGCGTATTTATTAGTGTCCTAGAGAAGAGGGTAGGAGTCAGGTGTCAGTGAGGGATAGAAGAGGGGTGGGGAGGAGGAGCAAGATTATGAGAGCATATGAACATAAAAACAGAGATAACTGCAGAAGGCCTATTGGCCCGTACGAGGCAGCTCCTATTTATAAGAATTTATAAGAACATAAGAACAAAGGCAACTGCAAAAGGCCTATTGGCCCTTACGAGGCAGCTCCTATCTATAACCACCCAATCCCACTCATAAACATGTCCATCCCGCGCTTGAAACAATCGAGGAACCCCACCTCCACCACGTTATGCGGTAATTGGTTCCACAAATCAACAACCCTGTTACCGAACCAGTATTTACCCAAGTCTTTCCTAAATCTAAATTTATCCAATTTATACCCATTGTTTCGTGTTCTGTCTTGTGTTGATACTTTTAATACCCTATTATTATTCCGTTTGTTGTGTCCATCAATCCACTTGTAAACATAAGAACATAGAACAAAGGCAACTGCAGAAGGCCTATTGGCCCATACGAGACAGCTCCTATTTATAACCACCCAATCCCACTCATACACGTCCAACCCATGCTTGAAACAATCGAGAGACCCCACCTCCACAATGTTACGTGGCAATTGGTTCCACAAATCAACAACCCTGTTACTGAACCAGTATTTACCCAAGTCTTTCCTAAATCTAAACTTATCCAATTTATACCCATTGTTTCGTGTTCTGTCTAGTGTTGATACTTTTAATACCCTATTAATATCCCCTTTGTTATGTCCATTCACCCACTTGTAAACCTCTATCATGTCACCCCAAACTCTTCACCTTTCCAGTGAATGCAATTTAAGCTTTGTTAATCTTTCTTCATATGGAAGATTTCTAATTTGGGGAATTAACTTAGTCATCCTACGCTGGACACGTTCAAGTGAATTTATATCCATTTTACACTATGGCGACCAAAACTGAACTGCATAATCTAAATGGGGCCTAACTAGAGCAAGATATAGCTTGAGAACCACACCAGGTGTCTTGTTACTAACGCTGCGATTAATAAATCCAAGTGTCCCATTTGCCTTATTACGAACATTTATGCATTGATCCTTGTGTTTTAAATTCTTACTAATCATAACTCCCAGATCCCTTTCGCAATCTCAACACCATCTAGCTCGTATCTTGTAACTCTATCATCATTACCTAACCTCAGAACTTTACATTTATCAGCATTAAACTGCATCTGCCAATCCTTTGACCATTTCAAAACCCTATCTAGATGAACTTGAAGTGATAGTGAGTCCTCCTCCGAATTAATTTCCCTACCGATTTTCGTATCATCGGCAAATTTGCAAATGTTGCTACTCAAACCTGAATCTAAATCATTTATATATATATTAAACAACAGAGGTCCCAGGACCAACCCGTCCTCGACTCAAGTCCATTACATTCAGCGGTCAACCCCACAGACGCATTCATAAATTTTAACATGCTGTTCATTCAAAATGGGCTAACCATCCTGTGTGATGGGGAATTTTTAGCATCACGTAACTAGCTTTTTGACACTGTACTCCCCCTTCATGTAGTCTAGGGTAGCTGCACAAATGCAGATGTACCTAATGTATTAATAAAAAAAAGGAATACCTCCATACACCTATTCTTGTAATGGTAGTGCTTACATATTTGCACTTTAACATACACATCAAAAGTACACGCACACACACAGACCAGCACAACCCCACACATGCACAAAACCACCCACATACATTAAGCATTTTTACTTAATTTAAAATAGAAACGTTTAAAAACATTTGCTGGCGATGAATTTAAAAACATTAGTTATACGTTTGCACCAAAGGTCCATGAATTGAGTGACTGAAATTAACGTAATTTATGTTAAAAACGACTTTATATAAATGTCACCTTTCTGCGACCAACGTCAAAAACATCAAAAAACACATTTAAGATGGTTTTCACATTTTTCATCCAGATGAAGACCCTAATCACAGCTACTCTCCAAGCACCAGGCGCTAAGATATTTAAATATTTTATTTGTACTTGAATAAAGGTACATATTATTCTTTGGGATGGTAAATAATAGCATTCATTTATTACAACAGTGTTTATTGAAGTACTTGTTTATTAATACATAGTTCTTATAAGACAGAAACGTGAATACAGGTCTTCAAATACATACAAGAGTCCAAAGAAGGCTTCGTGTATAATGATAACACAGGAAGCTTGAGGTTCATATGAGGCGGCAGTCAAGTGTGAGGTTCATATGAGGCGGCAGTCAAGTGTGAGGTCAACTCATGAGAGGGCAGTGAGATATTTGTGATGTTGCAAGTCAAACGGAGCACTGTCAGCTCCTACCACATCCTCAAAAAGGTATCTCATTTACTACGTCCACTGCGATATTGTTTTCCTTTGCGTTCACAACGATTCCAATCCCTTCCTCTCTCTCTATTTGATTCTCTTTCTCCACGATTTTTTCGGTGATGGGGAAGATGGGCTGGAGATCCTCGTCGCTGACGTTGTTCTGATCTGCTGCGATGTCTCTTTCTCGACCTTTCCTTCCCTCTTTCATGATCTGTCTCCTGTGAGTGACTTCTGCGAAGCTTTTCTCTTTCTTTGTCACATGGAAGGCCTCGGTGTGGGGAGCGAGAGTGGCCTCTGCCATCCTGGTCGTCACAGAGTGTTGTTCGGGATGGCTCTACTGGATCATTTCTTGGTCTTGGTGGAGGAAAGATGTCCTCCTCATCACTTTCCCTCTCGTGGTTGTCCAAATCATCATTTAATACGGATACTCGTCCTTTAAGCTCGTTGTTGACTTCATGAATCGGTCTCTTTTGGATCCTCGGTAAAATTATATCACATGAACATTCATCTCTTAATAAACAATCAATATATTCATCCATGTGAGTAAACTGGAACTGGCCGGAACGGTCAATAACGCGTAGTTTTCTAAAGTCATTAAGGAGAGGTTCCAGGTACTTGTAACAATTCAGTGATCCACATACAAGCCTCAAGTAAAATGCCCCCAAAGCACGAGCATACTTAAAATCCTCTTGTGTGATGAATTCTATAATTATGTCAGTCTCAGGTTGGATCTGGAGCATCTTTAGCACGAGACATAGGAATGGCGTGGGTTTGCTGTTGGCTCCGTGAACACCACCAATACACCTGAGGGCTATTGCTTTGTCGACTAGTAATTCCGCCGAGAGGGCAAAGCATTCTTCTTTCCAGTACCTAGAGTCGTATATCCTAGTTCTTATAATTTTCTCAACTAAATACTGGGGGTTTGTGCCGTGAGTGGCCCGGGCTTCCCTGATCGTGCGGTTGGCCATGTCGCCTACTGATTACAGAGCCCATGTTTGATTGATTGATGAAGATTAAGCCACCCAAAAGGTGGCACGGGCATGAATAGCCCGTAAGTGGTGGCCCTTTTAAGCCATTACCAGTATCAAGAGCTGATACTGGAGATCTGTGGAGGTGCGAATGCACCCTGCATGATGGGAGATGTTTCCCTTGTGAATATGTTAAGATGAAGATGAAGCCGTAAGTGGTGGCCCTTTTGAGCCATCACCAGTATCAATAGATGATACTGGAGACCTGTGGAGGTGCGACTGCACCCAGCGTGACGGGAGATGTCTCCCGGTGGTGATGAGGAAGAGAGAGAGAGAGAGAGAAGATTAAGCCACCCAAAAGGTGGCTTGGGCATGAATAGCCCATAAGTGGTGGCCCTTTTGAGCCATTTCCAGTATCAATAGATGATACTGGAGATCTGTGGAGGTGCGACTGCACCCTGCGTGACGGGAGATGTCTGTACATATTCTGATTGATTGATTGATGAAGATTAAGCCACCCAAGAGGTGGCACGGGCATGAATAGCCCGTAAGTGGTGGCCCTTTCGAGCCATTACCATCTGTGGAGGCGCAACTGCACCCAGCGTGACGGGAGATGTCTCCCGGACCAAGTGGTGACCAAATGGTGAGCCCATGTTTAAGATGGAGGCGTATTTATTAGTGTCCTAGAGAAGAGGGTAGGAGTCAGGTGTCAGTGAGGGATAGAAGAGGGGTGGGGAGGAGGAGCAAGATTATGAGAGCATATGAACATAAAAACAGAGATAACTGCAGAAGGCCTATTGGCCCGTACGAGGCAGCTCCTATTTATAAGAACATAAGAACAAAGGCAACTGCAAAAGGCCTATTGGCCCTTACGAGGCAGCTCCTATCTATAACCACCCAATCCCACTCATAAACATGTCCATCCCGCGCTTGAAACAATCGAGGAACCCCACCTCCACCACGTTATGCGGTAATTGGTTCCACAAATCAACAACCCTGTTACCGAACCAGTATTTACCCAAGTCTTTCCTAAATCTAAATTTATCCAATTTATACCCATTGTTTCGTGTTCTGTCTTGTGTTGATACTTTTAATACCCTATTATTATTCCGTTTGTTGTGTCCATCAATCCACTTGTAAACATAAGAACATAGAACAAAGGCAACTGCAGAAGGCCTATTGGCCCATACGAGACAGCTCCTATTTATAACCACCCAATCCCACTCATACACGTCCAACCCATGCTTGAAACAATCGAGAGACCCCACCTCCACAATGTTACGTGGCAATTGGTTCCACAAATCAACAACCCTGTTACTGAACCAGTATTTACCCAAGTCTTTCCTAAATCTAAACTTATCCAATTTATACCCATTGTTTCGTGTTCTGTCTAGTGTTGATACTTTTAATACCCTATTAATATCCCCTTTGTTATGTCCATTCACCCACTTGTAAACCTCTATCATGTCACCCCAAACTCTTCACCTTTCCAGTGAATGCAATTTAAGCTTTGTTAATCTTTCTTCATATGAAAGATTTCTAATTTGGGGAATTAACTTAGTCATCTTACGCTGAACACGTTCAAGTGGATTTATATCCATTCTATAGTATTGCGACCAAAACTGAACTGCATAATCTAAATGGGGCCTAACCAGAGCAAGATATAAGAACAAAGGCAACTGCAGAAGGCCTATTGGCCCATTACGAGGCAGCTCCTATTTATAACCACCCAATCCCACTCATATACTTGTCCAACCCGCTCTTGAAACAATCGAGGGACCCCACCTCCAGCACGTTATGTGGTAATTGGTTCCACAAATCAACAACCCTGTTACTGAACTAGTATTTACCCAAGTCTTTCCTAAATCTAAACTTATCCAATTTATACCCATTGTTTCGAGTTCTGTCTTGTGTTGATACTTTTAATACCCTATTAATATCCCCTTTGTTATGTCCATTCACCCACTTGTAAACCTCTATCATGTCACCCCTAACACTTCGCCTTTCCAGTGAATGCAACTTAAGCTTTGTTAATCTTTCTTCATATGGAAGATTTCTAATTTGGGGAATTAACTTAGTCATCCTACGCTGGACACGTTCAAGTGAATTTATATCCATTTTACAATATGGCGACCAAAACTGAACTGCATAATCTAAATGGGGCCTAACTAGAGCAAGATATAGCTTGAGAACCACACCAGGTGTCTTGTTACTAACGCTGCGATTAATAAATCCAAGTGTCCGATTTGCCTTATTACGAACATTTATGCATTGATCCTTTTGTTTTAAATTCTTACTAATCATAACTCCCAGATCCCTTTCGCAATCTCAACACCATCTAGCTCGTATCTTGTAACTCTATCATCATTACCTAACCTCAGAACTTTACATTTATCAGCATTAAACTGCATCTGCCAATCCTTTGACCATTTCAAAACCCTATCTAGATGAACTTGAAGTGATAGTGAGTCCTCCTCCGAATTAATTTCCCTACCGATTTTCGTATCATCGGCAAATTTGCAAATGTTGCTACTCAAACCTGAATCTAAATCATTTATATATATATTAAACAACAGAGGTCCCAGGACCAACCCGTCCTCGACTCAAGTCCATTACATTCAGCGGTCAACCCCACAGACGCATTCATAAATTTTAACATGCTGTTCATTCAAAATGGGCTAACCATCCAGTGTGATGGGGAATTTTTAGCATCACGTAACTAGCTTTTTGACACTGTACTCCCCCTTCATGTAGTCTAGGGTAGCTGCACAAATGCAGATGTACCTAATGTATTAATAAAAAAAAGGAATACCTCCATACACCTATTCTTGTAATGGTAGTGCTTACATATTTGCACTTTAACATACACATCAAAAGTACACGCACACACACAGACCAGCACAACCCCACACATGCACAAAACCACCCACATACATTAAGCACTTTTACTTAATTTAAAATAGAAACGTTTAAAAACATTTGCTGGCGATGAATTTAAAAACATTAGTTATACGTTTGCACCAAAGGTCCATGAATTGAGTGACTGAAATTAACGTAATTTATGTTAAAAACGACTTTATATAAATGTCACCTTTCTGCGACCAACGTCAAAAACATCAAAAAACACATTTAAGATGGTTTTCACATTTTTCATCCAGATGAAGACCCTAATCACAGCTACTCTCCAAGCACCAGGCGCTAAGATATTTAAATATTTTATTTGTACTTGAATAAAGGTACATATTATTCTTTGGGATGGTAAATAATAGCATTCATTTATTACAACAGTGTTTATTGAAGTACTTGTTTATTAATACATAGTTCTTATAAGACAGAAACGTGAATACAGGTCTTCAAATACATACAAGAGTCCAAAGAAGGCTTCGTGTATAATGATAACACAGGAAGCTTGAGGTTCATATGAGGCGGCAGTCAAGTGTGAGGTCAACTCATGAGAGGGCAGTGAGATATTTGTGATGTTGCAAGTCAAACGGAGCACTGTCAGCTCCTACCACATCCTCAAAAAGGTATCTCATTTACTACGTCCACTGCGATATTGTTTTCCTTTGCGTTCACAACGATTCCAATCCCTTCCTCTCTCTCTATTTGATTCTCTTTCTCCACGATTTTTTCGGTGATGGGGAAGATGGGCTGGAGATCCTCGTCGCTGACGTTGTTCTGATCTGCTGCGATGTCTCTTTCTCGACCTTTCCTTCCCTCTTTCATGATCTGTCTCCTGTGAGTGACTTCTGCGAAGCTTTTCTCTTTCTTTGTCACATGGAAGGCCTCGGTGTGGGGAGCGAGAGTGGCCTCTGCCATCCTGGTCGTCACAGAGTGTTGTTCGGGATGGCTCTACTGGATCATTTCTTGGTCTTGGTGGAGGAAAGATGTCCTCCTCATCACTTTCCCTCTCGTGGTTGTCCAAATCATCATTTAATACGGATACTCGTCCTTTAAGCTCGTTGTTGACTTCATGAATCGGTCTCTTTTGGATCCTCGGTAAAATTATATCACATGAACATTCATCTCTTAATAAACAATCAATATATTCATCCATGTGAGTAAACTGGAACTGGCCGGAACGGTCAATAACGCGTAGTTTTCTAAAGTCATTAAGGAGAGGTTCCAGGTACTTGTAACAATTCAGTGATCCACATACAAGCCTCAAGTAAAATTCCCCCAAAGCACGAGCATACTTAAAATCCTCTTGTGTGAAGAATTCTATAATTATGTCAGTCTCAGGTTGGATCTGGAGCATCTTTAGCACGAGACATAGGAATGGCGTGGGTTTGCTGTTGGCTCCGTGAACACCACCAATACACCTGAGGGCTATTGCTTTGTCGACTAGTAATTCCGCCGAGAGGGCAAAGCATTCTTCTTTCCAGTACCTAGAGTCGTATATCCTAGTTCTTATAATTTTCTCAACTAAATACTGGGGGTTTGTGCCGTGAGTGGCCCGGGCTTCCCTGATCGTGCGGTTGGCCATGTCGCCTACTGATTACAGAGCCCATGTTTGATTGATTGATGAAGATTAAGCCACCCAAAAGGTGGCACGGGCATGAATAGCCCGTAAGTGGTGGCCCTTTTAAGCCATTACCAGTATCAAGAGCTGATACTGGAGATCTGTGGAGGTGCGAATGCACCCTGCATGATGGGAGATGTTTCCCTTGTGAATATGTTAAGATGAAGATGAAGCCGTAAGTGGTGGCCCTTTTGAGCCATCACCAGTATCAATAGATGATACTGGAGACCTGTGGAGGTGCGACTGCACCCAGCGTGACGGGAGATGTCTCCCGGTGGTGATGAGGAAGAGAGAGAGAGAGAGAGAGAGAAGATTAAGCCACCCAAAAGGTGGCACGGGCATGAATAGCCCGTAAGTGGTGGCCCTTTCGAGCCATTACCAGTATCAAAAGATGATACTGGAGATCTGTGGAGGCGCAACTGCACCCAGCGTGACGGGAGATGTCTCCCGGACCAAGTGGTGACCAAATGGTGAGCCCATGTTTAAGATGGAGGCGTATTTATTAGTGTCCTAGAGAAGAGGGTAGGAGTCAGGTGTCAGTGAGGGATAGAAGAGGGGTGGGGAGGAGGAGCAAGATTATGAGAGCATATGAACATAAAAACAGAGATAACTGCAGAAGGCCTATTGGCCCGTACGAGGCAGCTCCTATTTATAAGAACATAAGAACAAAGGCAACTGCAAAAGGCCTATTGGCCCTTACGAGGCAGCTCCTATCTATAACCACCCAATCCCACTCATAAACATGTCCATCCCGCGCTTGAAACAATCGAGGAACCCCACCTCCACCACGTTATGCGGTAATTGGTTCCACAAATCAACAACCCTGTTACCGAACCAGTATTTACCCAAGTCTTTCCTAAATCTAAATTTATCCAATTTATACCCATTGTTTCGTGTTCTGTCTTGTGTTGATACTTTTAATACCCTATTATTATTCCGTTTGTTGTGTCCATCAATCCACTTGTAAACATAAGAACATAGAACAAAGGCAACTGCAGAAGGCCTATTGGCCCATACGAGACAGCTCCTATTTATAACCACCCAATCCCACTCATACACGTCCAACCCATGCTTGAAACAATCGAGAGACCCCACCTCCACAATGTTACGTGGCAATTGGTTCCACAAATCAACAACCCTGTTACTGAACCAGTATTTACCCAAGTCTTTCCTAAATCTAAACTTATCCAATTTATACCCATTGTTTCGTGTTCTGTCTAGTGTTGATACTTTTAATACCCTATTAATATCCCCTTTGTTATGTCCATTCACCCACTTGTAAACCTCTATCATGTCACCCCAAACTCTTCACCTTTCCAGTGAATGCAATTTAAGCTTTGTTAATCTTTCTTCATATGAAAGATTTCTAATTTGGGGAATTAACTTAGTCATCTTACGCTGAACACGTTCAAGTGGATTTATATCCATTCTATAGTATTGCGACCAAAACTGAACTGCATAATCTAAATGGGGCCTAACCAGAGCAAGATATAAGAACAAAGGCAACTGCAGAAGGCCTATTGGCCCATTACGAGGCAGCTCCTATTTATAACCACCCAATCCCACTCATATACTTGTCCAACCCGCTCTTGAAACAATCGAGGGACCCCACCTCCAGCACGTTATGTGGTAATTGGTTCCACAAATCAACAACCCTGTTACTGAACTAGTATTTACCCAAGTCTTTCCTAAATCTAAACTTATCCAATTTATACCCATTGTTTCGAGTTCTGTCTTGTGTTGATACTTTTAATACCCTATTAATATCCCCTTTGTTATGTCCATTCACCCACTTGTAAACCTCTATCATGTCACCCCTAACACTTCGCCTTTCCAGTGAATGCAACTTAAGCTTTGTTAATCTTTCTTCATATGGAAGATTTCTAATTTGGGGAATTAACTTAGTCATCCTACGCTGGACACGTTCAAGTGAATTTATATCCATTTTACAATATGGCGACCAAAACTGAACTGCATAATCTAAATGGGGCCTAACTAGAGCAAGATATAGCTTGAGAACCACACCAGGTGTCTTGTTACTAACGCTGCGATTAATAAATCCAAGTGTCCGATTTGCCTTATTACGAACATTTATGCATTGATCCTTTTGTTTTAAATTCTTACTAATCATAACTCCCAGATCCCTTTCGCAATCTCAACACCATCTAGCTCGTATCTTGTAACTCTATCATCATTACCTAACCTCAGAACTTTACATTTATCAGCATTAAACTGCATCTGCCAATCCTTTGACCATTTCAAAACCCTATCTAGATGAACTTGAAGTGATAGTGAGTCCTCCTCCGAATTAATTTCCCTACCGATTTTCGTATCATCGGCAAATTTGCAAATGTTGCTACTCAAACCTGAATCTAAATCATTTATATATATATTAAACAACAGAGGTCCCAGGACCAACCCGTCCTCGACTCAAGTCCATTACATTCAGCGGTCAACCCCACAGACGCATTCATAAATTTTAACATGCTGTTCATTCAAAATGGGCTAACCATCCAGTGTGATGGGGAATTTTTAGCATCACGTAACTAGCTTTTTGACACTGTACGCCCCCTTCATGTAGTCTAGGGTAGCTGCACAAATGCAGATGTACCTAATGTATTAATAAAAAAAAGGAATACCTCCATACACCTATTCTTGTAATGGTAGTGCTTACATATTTGCACTTTAACATACACATCAAAAGTACACGCACACACACAGACCAGCACAACCCCACACATGCACAAAACCACCCACATACATTAAGCATTTTTACTTAATTTAAAATAGAAACGTTTAAAAACATTTGCTGGCGATGATTTTAAAAACATTAGTTATACGTTTGCACCAAAGGTCCATGAATTGAGTGACTGAAATTAACGTAATTAATGTTAAAAACGACTTTATATAAATGTCACCTTTCTGCGACCAACGTCAAAAACATCAAAAAACACATTTAAGATGGTTTTCACATTTTTCATCCAGATGAAGACCCTAATCACAGCTACTCTCCAAGCACCAGGCGCTAAGATATTTAAATATTTTATTTGTACTTGAATAAAGGTACATATTATTCTTTGGGATGGTAAATAATAGCATTCATTTATTACAACAGTGTTTATTGAAGTACTTGTTTATTAATACATAGTTCTTATAAGACAGAAACGTGAATACAGGTCTTCAAATACATACAAGAGTCCAAAGAAGGCTTCGTGTATAATGATAACACAGGAAGCTTGAGGTTCATATGAGGCGGCAGTCAAGTGTGAGGTCAACTCATGAGAGGGCAGTGAGATATTTGTGATGTTGCAAGTCAAACGGAGCACTGTCAGCTCCTACCACATCCTCAAAAAGGTATCTCATTTACTACGTCCACTGCGATATTGTTTTCCTTTGCGTTCACAACGATTCCAATCCCTTCCTCTCTCTCTATTTGATTCTCTTTCTCCACGATTTTTTCGGTGATGGGGAAGATGGGCTGGAGATCCTCGTCGCTGACGTTGTTCTGATCTGCTGCGATGTCTCTTTCTCG
The DNA here is from genome assembly GCF_040958095.1 of Procambarus clarkii. Taxonomy (NCBI): domain Eukaryota; kingdom Metazoa; phylum Arthropoda; class Malacostraca; order Decapoda; family Cambaridae; genus Procambarus; species Procambarus clarkii. The sequence continues at coordinate 32,767 of NW_027190163.1, forward strand.
ACCTTTCCTTCCCTCTTTCATGATCTGTCTCCTGTGAGTGACTTCTGCGAAGCTTTTCTCTTTCTTTGTCACATGGAAGGCCTCGGTGTGGGGAGCGAGAGTGGCCTCTGCCATCCTGGTCGTCACAGAGTGTTGTTCGGGATGGCTCTACTGGATCATTTCTTGGTCTTGGTGGAGGAAAGATGTCCTCCTCATCACTTTCCCTCTCGTGGTTGTCCAAATCATCATTTAATACGGATACTCGTCCTTTAAGCTCGTTGTTGACTTCATGAATCGGTCTCTTTTGGATCCTCGGTAAAATTATATCACATGAACATTCATCTCTTAATAAACAATCAATATATTCATCCATGTGAGTAAACTGGAACTGGCCGGAACGGTCAATAACGCGTAGTTTTCTAAAGTCATTAAGGAGAGGTTCCAGGTACTTGTAACAATTCAGTGATCCACATACAAGCCTCAAGTAAAATGCCCCCAAAGCACGAGCATACTTAAAATCCTCTTGTGTGATGAATTCTATAATTATGTCAGTCTCAGGTTGGATCTGGAGCATCTTTAGCACGAGACATAGGAATGGCGTGGGTTTGCTGTTGGCTCCGTGAACACCACCAATACACCTGAGGGCTATTGCTTTGTCGACTAGTAATTCCGCCGAGAGGGCAAAGCATTCTTCTTTCCAGTACCTAGAGTCGTATATCCTAGTTCTTATAATTTTCTCAACTAAATACTGGGGGTTTGTGCCGTGAGTGGCCCGGGCTTCCCTGATCGTGCGGTTGGCCATGTCGCCTACTGATTACAGAGCCCATGTTTGATTGATTGATGAAGATTAAGCCACCCAAAAGGTGGCACGGGCATGAATAGCCCGTAAGTGGTGGCCCTTTTAAGCCATTACCAGTATCAAGAGCTGATACTGGAGATCTGTGGAGGTGCGAATGCACCCTGCATGATGGGAGATGTTTCCCTTGTGAATATGTTAAGATGAAGATGAAGCCGTAAGTGGTGGCCCTTTTGAGCCATCACCAGTATCAATAGATGATACTGGAGACCTGTGGAGGTGCGACTGCACCCAGCGTGACGGGAGATGTCTCCCGGTGGTGATGAGGAAGAGAGAGAGAGAAGATTAAGCCACCCAAAAGGTGGCTTGGGCATGAATAGCCCATAAGTGGTGGCCCTTTTGAGCCATTTCCAGTATCAATAGATGATACTGGAGATCTGTGGAGGTGCGACTGCACCCTGCGTGACGGGAGATGTCTGTACATATTCTGATTGATTGATTGATGAAGATTAAGCCACCCAAGAGGTGGCACGGGCATGAATAGCCCGTAAGTGGTGGCCCTTTCGAGCCATTACCAGTATCAAAAGATGATACTGGAGATCTGTGGAGGCGCAACTGCACCCAGCGTGACGGGAGATGTCTCCCGGACCAAGTGGTGACCAAATGGTGAGCCCATGTTTAAGATGGAGGCGTATTTATTAGTGTCCTAGAGAAGAGGGTAGGAGTCAGGTGTCAGTGAGGGATAGAAGAGGGGTGGGGAGGAGGAGCAAGATTATGAGAGCATATGAACATAAAAACAGAGATAACTGCAGAAGGCCTATTGGCCCGTACGAGGCAGCTCCTATTTATAAGAATTTATAAGAACATAAGAACAAAGGCAACTGCAAAAGGCCTATTGGCCCTTACGAGGCAGCTCCTATCTATAACCACCCAATCCCACTCATAAACATGTCCATCCCGCGCTTGAAACAATCGAGGAACCCCACCTCCACCACGTTATGCGGTAATTGGTTCCACAAATCAACAACCCTGTTACCGAACCAGTATTTACCCAAGTCTTTCCTAAATCTAAATTTATCCAATTTATACCCATTGTTTCGTGTTCTGTCTTGTGTTGATACTTTTAATACCCTATTATTATTCCGTTTGTTGTGTCCATCAATCCACTTGTAAACATAAGAACATAGAACAAAGGCAACTGCAGAAGGCCTATTGGCCCATACGAGACAGCTCCTATTTATAACCACCCAATCCCACTCATACACGTCCAACCCATGCTTGAAACAATCGAGAGACCCCACCTCCACAATGTTACGTGGCAATTGGTTCCACAAATCAACAACCCTGTTACTGAACCAGTATTTACCCAAGTCTTTCCTAAATCTAAACTTATCCAATTTATACCCATTGTTTCGTGTTCTGTCTAGTGTTGATACTTTTAATACCCTATTAATATCCCCTTTGTTATGTCCATTCACCCACTTGTAAACCTCTATCATGTCACCCCAAACTCTTCACCTTTCCAGTGAATGCAATTTAAGCTTTGTTAATCTTTCTTCATATGAAAGATTTCTAATTTGGGGAATTAACTTAGTCATCTTACGCTGAACACGTTCAAGTGGATTTATATCCATTCTATAGTATTGCGACCAAAACTGAACTGCATAATCTAAATGGGGCCTAACCAGAGCAAGATATAAGAACAAAGGCAACTGCAGAAGGCCTATTGGCCCATTACGAGGCAGCTCCTATTTATAACCACCCAATCCCACTCATATACTTGTCCAACCCGCTCTTGAAACAATCGAGGGACCCCACCTCCAGCACGTTATGTGGTAATTGGTTCCACAAATCAACAACCCTGTTACTGAACTAGTATTTACCCAAGTCTTTCCTAAATCTAAACTTATCCAATTTATACCCATTGTTTCGAGTTCTGTCTTGTGTTGATACTTTTAATACCCTATTAATATCCCCTTTGTTATGTCCATTCACCCACTTGTAAACCTCTATCATGTCACCCCTAACACTTCGCCTTTCCAGTGAATGCAACTTAAGCTTTGTTAATCTTTCTTCATATGGAAGATTTCTAATTTGGGGAATTAACACGTTCAAGTGAATTTATATCCATTTTACAATATGGCGACCAAAACTGAACTGCATAATCTAAATGGGGCCTAACTAGAGCAAGATATAGCTTGAGAACCACACCAGGTGTCTTGTTACTAACGCTGCGATTAATAAATCCAAGTGTCCGATTTGCCTTATTACGAACATTTATGCATTGATCCTTTTGTTTTAAATTCTTACTAATCATAACTCCCAGATCCCTTTCGCAATCTCAACACCATCTAGCTCGTATCTTGTAACTCTATCATCATTACCTAACCTCAGAACTTTACATTTATCAGCATTAAACTGCATCTGCCAATCCTTTGACCATTTCAAAACCCTATCTAGATGAACTTGAAGTGATAGTGAGTCCTCCTCCGAATTAATTTCCCTACCGATTTTCGTATCATCGGCAAATTTGCAAATGTTGCTACTCAAACCTGAATCTAAATCATTTATATATATATTAAACAACAGAGGTCCCAGGACCAACCCGTCCTCGACTCAAGTCCATTACATTCAGCGGTCAACCCCACAGACGCATTCATAAATTTTAACATGCTGTTCATTCAAAATGGGCTAACCATCCAGTGTGATGGGGAATTTTTAGCATCACGTAACTAGCTTTTTGACACTGTACTCCCCCTTTATGTAGTCTAGGGTAGCTGCACAAATGCAGATGTACCTAATGTATTAATAAAAAAAAGGAATACCTCCATACACCTATTCTTGTAATGGTAGTGCTTACATATTTGCACTTTAACATACACATCAAAAGTACACGCACACACACAGACCAGCACAACCCCACACATGCACAAAACCACCCACATACATTAAGCATTTTTACTTAATTTAAAATAGAAACGTTTAAAAACATTTGCTGGCGATGAATTTAAAAACATTAGTTATACGTTTGCACCAAAGGTCCATGAATTGAGTGACTGAAATTAACGTAATTTATGTTAAAAACGACTTTATATAAATGTCACCTTTCTGCGACCAACGTCAAAAACATCAAAAAACACATTTAAGATGGTTTTCACATTTTTCATCCAGATGAAGACCCTAATCACAGCTACTCTCCAAGCACCAGGCGCTAAGATATTTAAATATTTGATTTGTACTTGAATAAAGGTACATATTATTCTTTGGGATGGTAAATAATAGCATTCATTTATTACAACAGTGTTTATTGAAGTACTTGTTTATTAATACATAGTTCTTATAAGACAGAAACGTGAATACAGGTCTTCAAATACATACAAGAGTCCAAAGAAGGCTTCGTGTATAATGATAACACAGGAAGCTTGAGGTTCATATGAGGCGGCAGTCAAGTGTGAGGTCAACTCATGAGAGGGCAGTGAGATATTTGTGATGTTGCAAGTCAAACGGAGCACTGTCAGCTCCTACCACATCCTCAAAAAGGTATCTCATTTACTACGTCCACTGCGATATTGTTTTCCTTTGCGTTCACAACGATTCCAATCCCTTCCTCTCTCTCTATTTGATTCTCTTTCTCCACGATTTTTTCGGTGATGGGGAAGATGGGCTGGAGATCCTCGTCGCTGACGTTGTTCTGATCTGCTGCGATGTCTCTTTCTCGACCTTTCCTTCCCTCTTTCATGATCTGTCTCCTGTGAGTGACTTCTGCGAAGCTTTTCTCTTTCTTTGTCACATGGAAGGCCTCGGTGTGGGGAGCGAGAGTGGCCTCTGCCATCCTGGTCGTCACAGAGTGTTGTTCGGGATGGCTCTACTGGATCATTTCTTGGTCTTGGTGGAGGAAAGATGTCCTCCTCATCACTTTCCCTCTCGTGGTTGTCCAAATCATCATTTAATACGGATACTCGTCCTTTAAGCTCGTTGTTGACTTCATGAATCATAAGAACATAAGAACAAAGGTAACTGCAGAAGGCCTATTGGCCCATACGAGGCAGCTCCTATTCTATAACCACCCAATCCCACTCATATACTTGTCCAACCCGTGCTTGAAACAATCGAGGGACCCCACCTCCACAATGTTACGCGGCAATTGGTTCCACAAATCAACAACCCTGTTACTGAACCAGTATTTACCCAAGTCTTTCCTAAATCTAAACTTATCCAATTTATATCCATTGTTTCGTGTTCTGTCCTGTGTTGATACTTTTAATACCCTATTAATATCCCCCCGGTTATGTCCATTCATCCACTTGTAAACCTCTATCATGTCACCCCTAACTCTTCGCCTTTCCAGTGAATGCAACTTAAGCTTTGTTAATCTTTCTTCATATGAAAGATTTCTAATTTGGGGAATTAACTTAGTCATCCTACGCTGGACACGTTCAAGTGAATTTATATCCATTCTATAATATGGCGACCAAAACTGAACTGCATAATCTAAATGGGGCCTAACTAGAGCAAGATATAGCTTGAGAACCACACCAGGTGTCTTGTTACTAACGCTGCGATTAATAAATCCAAGTGTCCGATTTGCCTTATTACGAACATTTATGCATTGATCCTTTTGTTTTAAATTCTTACTAATCATAACTCCCAGATCCCTTTCGCAATCTCAACACCATCTAGCTCGTATCTTGTAACTCTATCATCATTACCTAACCTCAGAACTTTACATTTATCAGCATTAAACTGCATCTGCCAATCCTTTGACCATTTCAAAACCCTATCTAGATCAACTTGAAGTGATAGTGAGTCCTCCTCCGAATTAATTTCCCTACCGATTTTCGTATCATCGGCAAATTTGCAAATGTTGCTACTCAAACCTGAATCTAAATCATTTATATATATTATAAACAACAGAGGTCCCAGGACAGAGCCTTGAGGCACTCCACTTACAACATTTTCCCACTCTGACTTGATTCCATTTATACTAACTCTCTGTTTCCTTTGGTATAGCCATGCCCTAATCCAGCTTAATATAGCACCCCCCATACCATGAGACTCTATTTTTTTAATCAGTCTTTCATGTGGCACTGTATCAAAAGCTTTGCTAAAGTCAAGGTATACAACATCGCAATCCTTACCACTATCAACTGCCTCAACAATGCTAGAATAAAAAGATAACAAATTTGTTAAACATGAACGGCCATTTATAAAACCATGTTGCGACTCAATTATTAATTTATGTTTTCATGTGGCACTGTATCAAAAGCTTTGCTAAAGTCAAGGTATACAACATCGCAATCCTTACCACTATCAACTGCCTCAACAATGCTAGAATAAAAAGATAACAAATTTGTTAAACATGAACGGCCATTTATAAAACCATGTTGCGACTCAATTATTAATTTATGTTTTTCAAGATGAAGACGAATTTTATTTGCTATTATAGATTCGAGTAACTTTCCCACAATAGACGTTAGGCTAATTGGTCGATAGTTAGACGCAAGTGATCTATCTCCTTTCTTAAAAACTGGTATCACATTAGCAACTTTCCAAAACTCTGGCACTCTGCCTGACTCTATTGATTTATTAAATATGGTTGACAGTGGGTCACAAAGCTCCTCTTTGCATTCTTTAAGCACCCTAGCAAACACTTCATCCGGCCCTGGGGATTTGTTTGGTTTGAGTTTTACTATTTGTTTAAGAACATCCTCCCTGGTAACTGCTAAACTCGTCAACCTGTCCTCGTCCCCACCCACATAGACTTGTTCGGCTGAAGGCATATTGTTAAGTTCCTCTTTAGTAAATACAGATACAAAATATTTATTAAAAATACTACTCATCTCTTCATCACTATCTGTTATTTGACCTGTCTCAGTTTTTAATGGACCTATCCTTTCCCTAGTCTTAGTACGATATAACTGAAAAAACCCTTTAGGATTTGTCTTTGCTTGCCCTGCTATGCGAACTTCATAGTTTCTTTTTGCTTTCCTTATCTCTTTTTTAACATTTCTAACCAGTTGTACGAATTCCTGTTCTAAAGTGACCTCCCCATTTTTAATCCTTTTGTACCAAGCTCTCTTTTTACCTATAAGGTTCTTCAAATTCTTTGTTATCCACTTTGGGTCATTAGTATACGATCTATTCAATTTGTATGGTATACTACGTTCCTGTGCTTTGTTTAGAATATTCTTAAATAAGTTATATATTGAATCCACATCGAAATCCCCATTTAAGTCACCTATCGCTGGGTTCATGTCTCGCTCCAAGACCGGCCCACACCCCATACCCAAGCCTTTCCAATCAATTTGACCCAAAAAATTTCTTAGGCTATTAAAATCAGCTTTTCGAAAATCTGGCACTTTAACAGAATTTTCTCCTACTGGTCTATTCCATTCTATGCTAAATCTGATTTCTTTGTGATCACTGCTCCCTAGCTCACTCCCTATTTCGATGTCATTAATTTGCGTTTCCCTGTTAGTTAACACTAAATCTAAAATATTATTTTCCCGTGTTGGTTCCTTAATGTGTTGCGTAAGAAAGCAATCGTCAATTAATTCTAGAAAATCTTCTGCTTCACTATTCCCTGTTTTGTTCAACCAGTTTATTCCGCTAAAATTAAAGTCACCCATGACATAAATACTGTTAGATCTAGATGCTCTAGATATTTCATCCCATAGATGCTTTGCTTCCATTCTGTCTAAATTTGGTGGCCTATATATTACTCCTATTATAATATTATTAGCTTTTTCGTTTAATTCAATCCAAATAGTTTCTGTGTGTGGCTCTGTTTTGATTCCCTCTTTGAGACTACATTTCAAATTGTCCCTAACATATATGGCTACTCCACCTCCTCGTCTAATATATCTGTCCGTGTGAAATAGTTTAAATCCATATATTTGATATTCAGCTAATAGTTCTCTATTTTCTACATTCATCCACGTTTCGGTAAGTGCAATAATATCTATTTTTTCTGTGCAGACAAGAGCATTTAATTCGTTAATTTTATTTCTTAGACTTCTACTGTTAGTGTAATATACCCTAAGTGAATTGTTATTTTGCGGACCTTCTCTTTCCCTGATCGTTTTGCCAATTCCTTTCTCCCACAAACACATACTTTTATTACCTCCTTCCTCCAAATCAATTCCCATACCTCTATCTACTAACAGTTTAAACCCAAACAAACACCTCTAACCATCGGTCTCTTTTGGATCCTCGGTAAAATTATATCACATGAACATTCATCTCTTAATAAACAATCAATATATTCATCCATGTGAGTAAACTGGAACTGGCCGGAACGGTCAATAACGCGTAGTTTTCTAAAGTCATTAAGGAGAGGTTCCAGGTACTTGTAACAATTCAGTGATCCACATACAAGCCTCAAGTAAAATGCCCCCAAAGCACGAGCATACTTAAAATCCTCTTGTGTGATGAATTCTATAATTATGTCAGTCTCAGGTTGGATCTGGAGCATCTTTAGCACGAGACATAGGAATGGCGTGGGTTTGCTGTTGGCTCCGTGAACACCACCAATACACCTGAGGGCTATTGCTTTGTCGACTAGTAATTCCGCCGAGAGGGCAAAGCATTCTTCTTTCCAGTACCTAGAGTCGTATATCCTAGTTCTTATAATTTTCTCAACTAAATACTGGGGGTTTGTGCCGTGAGTGGCCCGGGCTTCCCTGATCGTGTGGTTGGCCATGTCGCCTACTGATTACAGAGCCCATGTTTGATTGATTGATGAAGATTAAGCCACCCAAAAGGTGGCACGGGCATGAATAGCCCGTAAGTGGTGGCCCTTTTAAGCCATTACCAGTATCAAGAGCTGATACTGGAGATCTGTGGAGGTGCGAATGCACCCTGCATGATGGGAGATGTTTCCCTTGTGAATATGTTAAGATGAAGATGAAGCCGTAAGTGGTGGCCCTTTTGAGCCATCACCAGTATCAATAGATGATACTGGAGACCTGTGGAGGTGCGACTGCACCCAGCGTGACGGGAGATGTCTCCCGGTGGTGATGAGGAAGAGAGAGAGAGAGAGAGAAGATTAAGCCACCCAAAAGGTGGCTTGGGCATGAATAGCCCATAAGTGGTGGCCCTTTTGAGCCATTTCCAGTATCAATAGATGATACTGGAGATCTGTGGAGGTGCGACTGCACCCTGCGTGACGGGAGATGTCTGTACATATTCTGATTGATTGATTGATGAAGATTAAGCCACCCAAGAGGTGGCACGGGCATGAATAGCCCGTAAGTGGTGGCCCTTTCGAGCCCAGGTATCAAAAGATGATACTGGAGATCTGTGGAGGCGCAACTGCACCCAGCGTGACGGGAGATGTCTCCCGGACCAAGTGGTGACCAAATGGTGAGCCCATGTTTAAGATGGAGGCGTATTTATTAGTGTCCTAGAGAAGAGGGTAGGAGTCAGGTGTCAGTGAGGGATAGAAGAGGGGTGGGGAGGAGGAGCAAGATTATGAGAGCATATGAACATAAAAACAGAGATAACTGCAGAAGGCCTATTGGCCCGTACGAGGCAGCTCCTATTTATAAGAATTTATAAGAACATAAGAACAAAGGCAACTGCAAAAGGCCTATTGGCCCTTACGAGGCAGCTCCTATCTATAACCACCCAATCCCACTCATAAACATGTCCATCCCGCGCTTGAAACAATCGAGGAACCCCACCTCCACCACGTTATGCGGTAATTGGTTCCACAAATCAACAACCCTGTTACCGAACCAGTATTTACCCAAGTCTTTCCTAAATCTAAATTTATCCAATTTATACCCATTGTTTCGTGTTCTGTCTAGTGTTGATACTTTTAATACCCTATTAATATCCCCTTTGTTATGTCCATTCACCCACTTGTAAACCTCTATCATGTCACCCCAAACTCTTCACCTTTCCAGTGAATGCAATTTAAGCTTTGTTAATCTTTCTTCATATGAAAGATTTCTAATTTGGGGAATTAACTTAGTCATCTTACGCTGAACACGTTCAAGTGGATTTATATCCATTCTATAGTATTGCGACCAAAACTGAACTGCATAATCTAAATGGGGCCTAACCAGAGCAAGATATAAGAACAAAGGCAACTGCAGAAGGCCTATTGGCCCATTACGAGGCAGCTCCTATTTATAACCACCCAATCCCACTCATATACTTGTCCAACCCGCTCTTGAAACAATCGAGGGACCCCACCTCCAGCACGTTATGTGGTAATTGGTTCCACAAATCAACAACCCTGTTACTGAACTAGTATTTACCCAAGTCTTTCCTAAATCTAAACTTATCCAATTTATACCCATTGTTTCGAGTTCTGTCTTGTGTTGATACTTTTAATACCCTATTAATATCCCCTTTGTTATGTCCATTCACCCACTTGTAAACCTCTATCATGTCACCCCTAACACTTCGCCTTTCCAGTGAATGCAACTTAAGCTTTGTTAATCTTTCTTCATATGGAAGATTTCTAATTTGGGGAATTAACTTAGTCATCCTACGCTGGACACGTTCAAGTGAATTTATATCCATTTTACAATATGGCGACCAAAACTGAACTGCATAATCTAAATGGGGCCTAACTAGAGCAAGATATAGCTTGAGAACCACACCAGGTGTCTTGTTACTAACGCTGCGATTAATAAATCCAAGTGTCCGATTTGCCTTATTACGAACATTTATGCATTGATCCTTTTGTTTTAAATTCTTACTAATCATAACTCCCAGATCCCTTTCGCAATCTCAACACCATCTAGCTCGTATCTTGTAACTCTATCATCATTACCTAACCTCAGAACTTTACATTTATCAGCATTAAACTGCATCTGCCAATCCTTTGACCATTTCAAAACCCTATCTAGATGAACTTGAAGTGATAGTGAGTCCTCCTCCGAATTAATTTCCCTACCGATTTTCGTATCATCGGCAAATTTGCAAATGTTGCTACTCAAACCTGAATCTAAATCATTTATATATATATTAAACAACAGAGGTCCCAGGACCAACCCGTCCTCGACTCAAGTCCATTACATTCAGCGGTCAACCCCACAGACGCATTCATAAATTTTAACATGCTGTTCATTCAAAATGGGCTAACCATCCAGTGTGATGGGGAATTTTTAGCATCACGTAACTAGCTTTTTGACACTGTACTCCCCCTTCATGTAGTCTAGGGTAGCTGCACAAATGCAGATGTACCTAATGTATTAATAAAAAAAAAGGAATACCTCCATACACCTATTCTTGTAATGGTAGTGCTTACATATTTGCACTTTAACATACACATCAAAAGTACACGCACACACACAGACCAGCACAACCCCACACATGCACAAAACCACCCACATACATTAAGCATTTTTACTTAATTTAAAATAGAAACGTTTAAAAACATTTGCTGGCGATGATTTTAAAAACATTAGTTATACGTTTGCACCAAAGGTCCATGAATTGAGTGACTGAAATTAACGTAATTTATGTTAAAAACGACTTTATATAAATGTCACCTTTCTGCGACCAACGTCAAAAACATCAAAAAACACATTTAAGATGGTTTTCACATTTTTCATCCAGATGAAGACCCTAATCACAGCTACTCTCCAAGCACCAGGCGCTAAGATATTTAAATATTTTATTTGTACTTGAATAAAGGTACATATTATTCTTTGGGATGGTAAATAATAGCATTCATTTATTACAACAGTGTTTATTGAAGTACTTGTTTATTAATACATAGTTCTTATAAGACAGAAACGTGAATACATACAAGAGTCATACTTCAAATACATACAAGAGTCCAAAGAAGGCTTCGTGTATAATGATAACACAGGAAGCTTGAGGTTCATATGAGGCGGCAGTCAAGTGTGAGGTCAACTCATGAGAGGGCAGTGAGATATTTGTGATGTTGCAAGTCAAACGGAGCACTGTCAGCTCCTACCACATCCTCAAAAAGGTATCTCATTTACTACGTCCACTGCGATATTGTTTTCCTTTGCGTTCACAACGATTCCAATCCCTTCCACTCTCTCTATTTGATTCTCTTTCTCCACGATTTTTTCGGTGATGGGGAAGATGGGCTGGAGATCCTCGTCGCTGACGTTGTTCTGATCTGCTGCGATGTCTCTTTCTCGACCTTTCCTTCCCTCTTTCATGATCTGTCTCCTGTGAGTGACTTCTGCGAAGCTTTTCTCTTTCTTTGTCACATGGAAGGCCTCGGTGTGGGGAGCGAGAGTGGCCTCTGCCATCCTGGTCGTCACAGAGTGTTGTTCGGGATGGCTCTACTGGATCATTTCTTGGTCTTGGTGGAGGAAAGATGTCCTCCTCATCACTTTCCCTCTCGTGGTTGTCCAAATCATCATTTAATACGGATACTCGTCCTTTAAGCTCGTTGTTGACTTCATGAATCATAAGAACATAGGAACAAAGGTAACTGCAGAAGGCCTATTGGCCCATACGAGGCAGCTCCTATTCTATAACCACCCAATCCCACTCATATACTTGTCCAACCCGTGCTTGAAACAATCGAGGGACCCCACCTCCACAATGTTACGCGGCAATTGGTTCCACAAATCAACAACCCTGTTACTGAACCAGTATTTACCCAAGTCTTTCCTAAATCTAAACTTATCCAATTTATATCCATTGTTTCGTGTTCTGTCCTGTGTTGATACTTTTAATACCCTATTAATATCCCCCCGGTTATGTCCATTCATCCACTTGTAAACCTCTATCATGTCACCCCTAACTCTTCGCCTTTCCAGTGAATGCAACTTAAGCTTTGTTAATCTTTCTTCATATGAAAGATTTCTAATTTGGGGAATTAACTTAGTCATCCTACGCTGGACACGTTCAAGTGAATTTATATCCATTCTATAATATGGCGACCAAAACTGAACTGCATAATCTAAATGGGGCCTAACTAGAGCAAGATATAGCTTGAGAACCACACCAGGTGTCTTGTTACTAACGCTGCGATTAATAAATCCAAGTGTCCGATTTGCCTTATTACGAACATTTATGCATTGATCCTTTTGTTTTAAATTCTTACTAATCATAACTCCCAGATCCCTTTCGCAATCCGACTTCGCAATCACAACACCATCTAGCTCGTATCTTGTAACTCTATCATCATTACCTAACCTCAGAACTTTACATTTATCAGCATTAAACTGCATCTGCCAATCCTTTGACCATTTCAAAACCCTATCTAGATCAACTTGAAGTGATAGTGAGTCCTCCTCCGAATTAATTTCCCTACCGATTTTCGTATCATCGGCAAATTTGCAAATGTTGCTACTCAAACCTGAATCTAAATCATTTATATATATTATAAACAACAGAGGTCCCAGGACAGAGCCTTGAGGCACTCCACTTACAACATTTTCCCACTCTGACTTGATTCCATTTATACTAACTCTCTGTTTCCTTTGGTATAGCCATGCCCTAATCCAGCTTAATATAGCACCCCCAATACCATGAGACTCTATTTTTTTAATCAGTCTTTCATGTGGCACTGTATCAAAAGCTTTGCTAAAGTCAAGGTATACAACATCGCAATCCTTACCACTATCAACTGCCTCAACAATGCTAGAATAAAAAGATAACAAATTTGTTAAACATGAACGGCCATTTATAAAACCATGTTGCGACTCAATTATTAATTTATGTTTTTCAAGATGAAGACGAATTTTATTTGCTATTATAGATTCGAGTAACTTTCCCACAATAGACGTTAGGCTAATTGGTCGATAGTTAGACGCAAGTGATCTATCTCCTTTCTTAAAAACTGGTATCACATTAGCAACTTTCCAAAACTCTGGCACTCTGCCTGACTCTATTGATTTATTAAATATGGTTGACAGTGGGTCACAAAGCTCCTCTTTGCATTCTTTAAGCACCCTAGCAAACACTTCATCCGGCCCTGGGGATTTGTTTGGTTTGAGTTTTACTATTTGTTTAAGAACATCCTCCCTGGTAACTGCTAAACTCGTCAACCTGTCCTCGTCCCCACCCACATAGACTTGTTCGGCTGAAGGCATATTGTTAAGTTCCTCTTTAGTAAATACAGATACAAAATATTTATTAAAAATACTACTCATCTCTTCATCACTATCTGTTATTTGACCTGTCTCAGTTTTTAATGGACCTATCCTTTCCCTAGTCTTAGTACGATATAACTGAAAAAACCCTTTAGGATTTGTCTTTGCTTGCCCTGCTATGCGAACTTCATAGTTTCTTTTTGCTTTCCTTATCTCTTTTTTAACATTTCTAACCAGTTGTACGAGTTCCTGTTCTAAAGTGACCTCCCCATTTTTAATCCTTTTGTACCAAGCTCTCTTTTTACCTATAAGGTTCTTCAAATTCTTTGTTATCCACTTTGGGTCATTAGTATACGATCTATTCAATTTGTATGGTATACTACGTTCCTGTGCTTTGTTTAGAATATTCTTAAATAAGTTATATATTGAATCCACATCGAAATCCCCATTTAAGTCACCTATCGCTGGGTTCATGTCTCGCTCCAAGACCGGCCCACACCCCATACCCAAGCCTTTACAATCAATTTGACCCAAAAAATTTCTTAGGCTATTAAAATCAGCTTTTCGAAAATCTGGCACTTTAACAGAATTTTCTCCTACTGGTCTATTCCATTCTATGCTAAATCTGATTTCTTTGTGATCACTGCTCCCTAGCTCACTCCCTATTTCGATGTCATTAATTTGCGTTTCCCTGTTAGTTAACACTAAATCTAAAATATTATTTTCCCGTGTTGGTTCCTTAATGTGTTGCGTAAGAAAGCAATCGTCAATTAATTCTAGAAAATCTTCTGCTTCACTATTCCCTGTTTTGTTCAACCAGTTTATTCCGCTAAAATTAAAGTCATCCATGACATAAATACTGTTAGATCTAGATGCTCTAGATATTTCATCCCATAGATGCTTTGCTTCCATTCTGTCTAAATTTGGTGGCCTATATATTACTCCTATTATAATATTATTAGCTTTTTCGTTTAATTCAATCCAAATAGTTTCTGTGTGTGGCTCTGTTTTGATTCCCTCTTTGAGACTACATTTCAAATTGTCCCTAACATATATGGCTACTCCACCTCCTCGTCTAATATATCTGTCCGTGTGAAATAGTTTAAATCCATATATTTGATATTCAGCTAATAGTTCTCTATTTTCTACATTCATCCACGTTTCGGTAAGTGCAATAATATCTATTTTTTCTGTGCAGACAAGAGCATTTAATTCGTTAATTTTATTTCTTAGACTTCTACTGTTAGTGTAATATACCCTAAGTGAATTGTTATTTTGCGGACCTTCTCTTTCCCTGATCGTTTTGCCAATTCCTTTCTCCCACAAACACATACTTTTATTACCTCCTTCCTCCAAATCAATTCCCATACCTCTATCTACTAACAGTTTAAACCCAAACAAACACCTCTAACCATCGGTCTCTTTTGGATCCTCGGTAAAATTATATCACATGAACATTCATCTCTTAATAAACAATCAATATATTCATCCATGTGAGTAAACTGGAACTGGCCGGAACGGTCAACAACGCGTAGTTTTCTAAAGTCATTAAGGAGAGGTTCCAGGTACTTGTAACAATTCAGTGATCCACATACAAGCCTCAAGTAAAATGCCCCCAAAGCACGAGCATACTTAAAATCCTCTTGTGTGATGAATTCTATAATTATGTCAGTCTCAGGTTGGATCTGGAGCATCTTTAGCACGAGACATAGGAATGGCGTGGGTTTGCTGTTGGCTCCGTGAACACCACCAATACACCTGAGGGCTATTGCTTTGTCGACTAGTAATTCCGCCGAGAGGGCAAAGCATTCTTCTTTCCAGTACCTAGAGTCGTATATCCTAGTTCTTATAATTTTCTCAACTAAATACTGGGGGTTTGTGCCGTGAGTGGCCCGGGCTTCCCTGATCGTGCGGTTGGCCATGTCGCCTACTGATTACAGAGCCCATGTTTGATTGATTGATGAAGATTAAGCCACCCAAAAGGTGGCACGGGCATGAATAGCCCGTAAGTGGTGGCCCTTTTAAGCCATTACCAGTATCAAGAGCTGATACTGGAGATCTGTGGAGGTGCGAATGCACCCTGCATGATGGGAGATATTTCCCTTGTGAATATGTTAAGATGAAGATGAAGCCGTAAGTGGTGGCCCTTTTGAGCCATCACCAGTATCAATAGATGATACTGGAGACCTGTGGAGGTGCGACTGCACCCAGCGTGACGGGAGATGTCTCCCGGTGGTGATGAGGAAGAGAGAGAGAGAGAGAGAAGATTAAGCCACCCAAAAGGTGGCTTGGGCATGAATAGCCCATAAGTGGTGGCCCTTTTGAGCCATTTCCAGTATCAATAGATGATACTGGAGATCTGTGGAGGTGCGACTGCACCCTGCGTGACGGGAGATGTCTGTACATATTCTGATTGATTGATTGATGAAGATTAAGCCACCCAAGAGGTGGCACGGGCATGAATTACCGTGCCACCCAAGAGGTGGCACGGTAAGTGGTGGCCCTTTCGAGCCATTACCAGTATCAAAAGATGATACTGGAGATCTGTGGAGGCGCAACTGCACCCAGCGTGACGGGAGATGTCTCCCGGACCAAGTGGTGACCAAATGGTGAGCCCATGTTTAAGATGGAGGCGTATTTATTAGTGTCCTAGAGAAGAGGGTAGGAGTCAGGTGTCAGTGAGGGATAGAAGAGGGGTGGGGAGGAGGAGCAAGATTATGAGAGCATATGAACATAAAAACAGAGATAACTGCAGAAGGCCTATTGGCCCGTACGAGGCAGCTCCTATTTATAAGAATTTATAAGAACATAAGAACAAAGGCAACTGCAAAAGGCCTATTGGCCCTTACGAGGCAGCTCCTATCTATAACCACCCAATCCCACTCATAAACATGTCCATCCCGCGCTTGAAACAATCGAGGAACCCCACCTCCACCACGTTATGCGGTAATTGGTTCCACAAATCAACAACCCTGTTACCGAACCAGTATTTACCCAAGTCTTTCCTAAATCTAAATTTATCCAATTTATACCCTATTGTTTCGTGTTCTGTCTTGTGTTGATACTTTTAATACCCTATTATTATTCCGTTTGTTGTGTCCATCAATCCACTTGTAAACATAAGAACATAGAACAAAGGCAACTGCAGAAGGCCTATTGGCCCATACGAGACAGCTCCTATTTATAACCACCCAAGTCCCACTCATACACGTCCAACCCAGTGCTTGAAACAATCGAGAGACCCCACCTCCACAATGTTACGTGGCAATTGGTTCCACAAATCAACAACCCTGTTACTGAACCAGTATTTACCCAAGTCTTTCCTAAATCTAAACTTATCCAATTTATACCCATTGTTTCGTGTTCTGTCTAGTGTTGATACTTTTAATACCCTATTAATATCCCCTTTGTTATGTCCATTCACCCACTTGTAAACCTCTATCATGTCACCCCTAAACTCTTCGCCTTTCCAGGGAATGCAACTTAAGCTTTGTTAATCTTTCTTCATATGAAAGATTTCTAATTTGGGGAATTAACTTAGTCATCTTACGCTGGAACACGTTCAAGTGGATTTATATCCATTCTATAAGTATGGCGACCAAAACTGAACTGCATAATCTAAATGGGGCCTAACCAGAGCAAGATATAAGAACAAAGGCAACTGCAGAAAGCCTATTGGCCCATTACGAGGCAGCTCCTATTTATAACCACCCAATCCCACTCATATACTTGTCCAACCCGCTCTTGAAACAATCGAGGGACCCCACCTCCAGCACGTTATGTGGTAATTGGTTCCACAAATCAACAACCCTGTTACTGAACTAGTATTTACCCAAGTCTTTCCTAAATCTAAACTTATCCAATTTATACCCATTGTTTCGAGTTCTGTCTTGTGTTGATACTTTTAATACCCTATTAATATCCCCTTTGTTATGTCCATTCACCCACTTGTAAACCTCTATCATGTCACCCCTAACACTTCGCCTTTCCAGTGAATGCAACTTAAGCTTTGTTAATCTTTCTTCATATGGAAGATTTCTAATTTGGGGAATTAACTTAGTCATCCTACGCTGGACACGTTCAAGTGAATTTATATCCATTTTACAATATGGCGACCAAAACTGAACTGCATAATCTAAATGGGGCCTAACTAGAGCAAGATATAGCTTGAGAACCACACCAGGTGTCTTGTTACTAACGCTGCGATTAATAAATCCAAGTGTCCGATTTGCCTTATTACGAACATTTATGCATTGATCCTTTTGTTTTAAATTCTTACTAATCATAACTCCCAGATCCCTTTCGCAATCTCAACACCATCTAGCTCGTATCTTGTAACTCTATCATCATTACCTAACCTCAGAACTTTACATTTATCAGCATTAAACTGCATCTGCCAATCC